>NC_141928.1:3201562-3361875 GCF_057802395.1 Ceratotherium simum simum | reverse complement strand
ATGGTATAATGAGCAGTGAGTGCAGCCTTAGTCGGATGGTCCAGGCTGGTCTCCTTGTGGCCTCTACCGCCAAGGAGGTGGAGGTGGAGGGACCCCCAGGCCCTTCCTGAAGGCGTCTCCTTCACTCTGTCCTGCCTGGGGCGGTTCAGGGTCCCTAGGCTCCGCTCAGAGCTGCCCTCTGCGGCCTCCACCGGGCCTTGGGTGCTGGGTTGGCGTCTGGCTGCCGCCCGAGCCGGTGACGGGCTGCAGACTCGCTTGTGGTCAGGGGCGGGGGCAGAGTGGGCAGGAAGCAGCTGTTCCTTCCCCGCTCCCACCCCTGCTGGTCATGGGATCGTGCAATGACAAGGAAGCCTGGGTTTGCCTGGTGGCCTTGCAGACCGCGGGAGTCGGAAGTCCCAGGTTCGAATCCGCCTTCCGCCATACCTGGCTGTGTGGCTGCCCTGAGTCTGTTTCCATTTCCGAAGGTCGGGTGGTGGAGACAGCGTGGGTGCTGCACGCCTTGTGGCTCACCGCCCTCAGGTCTGTTGAAAGTTCTTGAGAAACGGAGGAGCCGTCTCAGGCCTCGAGCAGGAGCTGCTCTGGCCATGGGGCCTGCCCTGTGTGGGGCTAAGTGGGCATCCAGGACCACCGAGGGAGGAGTTCTGGCCGGAATCTCCTGCGGGGAATAGCCCCATCCAAGTCCTGGGGTCCCTGTGAGTGAGGGCTGCCCCCAGGCAGGGCCAAGGCCTGGAGCCTCCGCCTGGGCTGGGGGGTGGACGCATGGGGCTGAGCTGTCAGGAAGGCAGGCCCCCCAAGGGCTGCCTGTGTGTGGCAGGAAGGCTGTGGGGAGGGCTCCCAGGCTAGTACCAGATCCCAGTCCCGGTGGCTGGCAGAGCCCCTGGTCGGGGACCCAGGAGGCCTGGCAGTGTTTCCGAGGTACCTGGCTCAGGTCTCTTTGAGCCCCGATGTGGCAAGTGCCTCGTCTCCCCGGCTCTGCTCGGGTTTTGTCTGATGAGCGGGCCTTTTGGAGTCAGACTTGACTTTCCCACTTGTCCTGCCATCTGCCTCATCACAGTAATGCACTGACCATTTTGCTAATTTGTTCATCAGCTAATTGATTCTGGAACGTTCTCTGGGTCAGGCACCTGGTCTCAGAGCCAGAAGGGAACTGAGAGAGCTTGTTGACCGTTCTCATTTCACAGTTTCCTCAGGGAAACTGAGGCCTCCCTTGGGGCAGGGCGGCTGCCCCCACGCTGGCCCCGCCTCCTCTGGCCACCGCCTGGTCCTGTGGTCCAGTGTGGGCTGAGGGCCTACTGTGTGCAGAGGCCCATTTGAGGACTGCTCGGCTGTCACGTTGCTCTCTGCATCTCCCACGCCGCCTCTCTGCTCTCTCTCCGGTCGAGTCCATCCCGGTGCGGAGGGGCTGCCTGGGGCCGGGGCAGCCGTGGCAGGAAGGTGCGGGTGACACATGCGGCTGCAGGCGCTGAGGTGGCATGGCTCCGGAGACGGAAGGCCTCGAACGCTCCTGAGGCGTCAGGGACCAAGTGCCCGGCATTCACTGGTCGTGAGCTTTATCATACTGTAATTTGTCTCCTAATTGCCGAGCAAGCGCCTGATGGCACTGATCAAATCGGAGGCACTCTTGTGGGTCCCTGTCTGGGAGCAGGCCTGTGGCTCCCAGGGCTGCCCACCACCTGCCCAAGTGACCAAGCAGAGGCGGAAGATTCTGGAACAAGAGCTCAAGCCTGAGTGCCTTGGGCCTTTTCCAGGTCTGACCTGGGTAGGGGATTCCCCTGCCAGTCTGTGGACTGGGGACAGCAGTCTGTCGGTCCCCTGCAGTGAGCGCCCTGGGGAGCCAGGGTGTTCGCACAGCCTTGCCGGGCTGCAGTCTCGGCTCCCGTGGGGACAGGGCCGGGGCTGGCGGGAGGAGCCCCAGCTCTGGCTGCACTGCCTCTCTTGGCCTCTGTCCCACTGGCCGTGTGGGTCGGGAGGGAACGCGGCCCTGGAGGGCGAGCGGTGCTTGTCTGTGCTGCTCATGGCACTCCGTGCTTGTGCCCTCAGGGTCCCCGTCACCCCTGGGCTGACTCTGTCCCCTCGCTCGCCCGGGTGGACCCACACTGTGTGCCTTGGCCCCTGCCCACCTCGAGCCTCAGCCCCGGCCATCCTCCCTGCCTGGACTGCCCCCTGGGGGGGGGGCTCTTGCTCATCTCGCATGTCTCTGGCCAGACGTCTCTTCCTTGGGTGGGGGCATCTCCTGGACCCTTTGCCTGAGTGGGGGCCCCCGTCAGACACTCCCACAGCCCCCCTTGTGTTTCTCCCTCATGCCACAAGCTTCCTGTTTTTGGTGGCTTGTCCAAGGTCTCCCCGAACCCCACTAGACTGTGAGCTTTGAGAGGGCAGGAGCTGAGCTGGCCTTGTCCCCACCGTGCACCCAGCACGCAGCACAGTGCTGGCGGGCCTCTGCAGGGTGCACTGAGTGAATAAACGATGGTATTCCTCGGTAGCAGAGCCGCCTCAGGAGCTGGGCTGCCTTCTCTCCTCTTGGTGGCTTCCCGAGCCTCTACGCTGAGCCGGTGCTGGGTGGACACGGAGGCACGTGCGGTCATTTCCTTCAAGGTGGAGAGACGGGAGGCCCTGCAAGAGTGAGGCTCAGGATCAGTGTTGGAGCCGAGCCCACCACCACTTTCCGTGTGTCCCTCACGTGGCCTTGGCTGGCTCCTGGCCTGGGTGAACGCCCAGGCTGGGAGCTGAGCCAGGCTGGCGGGGCTCGGAGCGAGGAAGGGGCTTCTCCTTGGGCAGTCTGCGCCCAGCCTCGTCCCCACACCACCTTCCTCCCGGCCGGGAGCGTCCCCTGTCACAGCATGGCGCCCCTCCCCCGGCTGTGAGCCCCAGTGTGGGCGAATCCTTTCTGTCCTTCATTAGAGGAGGATGAGGCTGGCCGCGAAGCTGGTGCCCCTGCCTCCCACCCCCTACCCCTGACAGAAGCCTGGAAGCCATTGAGGCGGTCCCTTCGCCCTCCTGAGGCGCCGGGTGCTGGTCTCCTGCAGTGCTCTGCCTGCGGACGGGGACCCTCCTGGGGGTCATCATGACTGGTGATGGATGTAACCCGAGTGATGGCCGCAGGCGGGGGGCAGCGGGGCCTCATCGCTCTCTGTCCCTGCACAGCGTGGAGGTGGCGGGGCTCCTTCGGAGGCGCCGCCTCCCCTGGGGAGCCGAGTGGTGGGCCGAGGAGACACCGCCCCTGTGTGCCCATCCCCTCCCCTGCCAGGAGGGGAGAGGTGGAAGGCATCCATTGAGAGGATCAACTAATTTCACACCTCGCTGGTTTCCCATCTAAGCGCCAACCTAATGGGCCTGGGGTGGACCCCGCGGGCCGCTCTGCTGGGTGCCTCTCGGCCTGCTCTTTGCCCCTCGCCCCTGCAGGGGCGCCTGTCTCCATGGGGCTGTTTGCTGCTCTCCGGTTTCTGTGCCTTCTGGCACCGTTTCCAGGAAGGGCCCTGATGGTGCACGTGGACCGAGGGTCGTGTACTGTGGCTGTGGTGAGGACACTGCCGGGAGCCCCGCGTCCTGTGCCGTGCAGGTACTAAGAGCATGTTCGTGCTTGGCTGCCACGATAGCGGCGGCCGTCCGTGTGTCCGCTTGAGCCCTGCCCCCTGTCCTCGGGAGCCCGTGGAGGAAGGCCCTACACTGCCCCTTCTGACGGTGCGAGCGTGGGGTCCCGGGGCGCGCTGGGCCTCCTCGCCTGGGGCAGCGCCTGCTTTCCCATGGTCGGTGGGGCAGGGGGCTCGTCAACTCTGCTTGCTTTAGCGGTTTTTGGGGAAAAGCCTCACCTGAGAACTTTACAGCTGGAAAAAAGAACAAGTTGAGAAAGAGGGCGCTTTGTGCAGCGAGTGTGGTTGCTGGGAACGGGCCTTGCCCAGACCTCCCCCTGCCCCTGCTCCAGCCTGACTTTCTAGACTCTTCACTGCAGGGATGGGGTGACGTGACTGATCTCTTTTCCCTAAATCTCAAACTGAATTAAGTCCCACTGAGCTGAGTTTCTGAGGTTCACAGCGTCTGGTTTGAAGTCCAGGCATTCAAGAACATGGTGCAGTGGCCGTGGGGCGGGAGCGTGTGCGTCCAGGTGGGGCAGAAGGTCGGATGAGCGTCCGCCCTGTGGGCACCGGGAGCTCCTGTGTATCACGCAACACCTGCCCCATGGCGGACGGGCCAGCGGGCCTGCCGAGAGGCTCTGGTCAGAGCCTGGGGTTGGCGTCTTTGCCGACAGTAATGACAGCAGCTCCTCTGGGTGCCCACCTGTCACGGCCGTGGTCCCTTCACATGTCCCAGCAGCCTGAGGGGCAGTTTATGGCTGTGGAAACTGAGGCCCAGACAGGTCAGGTCAGGCTTCTGGCTGGGGCACTGCCCTGCTCCCCTGGCCTTGGCGCCCTGCAGGCTCTCTGGGCAGCTTCCTGCTG
This sequence comes from Ceratotherium simum simum, assembly GCF_057802395.1. NCBI lineage: Eukaryota > Metazoa > Chordata > Mammalia > Perissodactyla > Rhinocerotidae > Ceratotherium > Ceratotherium simum. Next base: position 3,357,439 of record NC_141928.1, on the reverse strand, counting down.
GAGGGGTGGGTAGAGGGGGAGCAGCCCCTGGGCCTGGCCCTTCCCCTCCCCCCACCCAGGCGGGGCTTTGCCAGGCAGGGGCAGAGAGGTGGCAGCGTGGGGCACTCTGGGAGTTTCGGAAGACCGTCTGTAGGGCCGTGCTTTGCCCGGCCCTGCCTGTGGTGACGTTAGGACCGTCTGGGACTCAGCTGGGCCCCTGACTTTGGCGAATTGTGGGAAAGGAGCCGGGAGTGTGGGCTCCAAGTGTCCAAGGCTGGGGCTGGCCTCGTGGCCCTGGCTGTGGTCCTTGCTTTTTGAACATTACAGATGAGGGTGTCTGATCCCTCCCCCCCTCTCGCCCATCCTTTCCGTCACAGACGAGGAGTCTGAGGCTGGAGAGAGTTGTTCTCTGTCCCAGGTGACTCTGCATGCAGGGGCAGTCCTGCAGCGTCTGGGGGGCGTTTCCCTTGGTAAAGGCTGGGGAGTTTCCGCTGGGACTGCAGCCGTGGTCGGATGCTGGGAGGGAGGAGGCGGGGCGCGCTGACAGCTCCTGGGGCAGAGGTAGCTGCTGGTTGGGCTGACTGCTCGCCAGGCGTCGGAGAGCACCCGACGTGCGCCATCTTGCAGGGTCCTCCCGAGAGCCCCCGTTTTAAAGATGGAGATATGGAGACTCGGGACACACCTCAATAGCCTGCCAGCGTCCGGCCAAAACCCCTCTGCCCTGTCTGCTGTTTCCCCTGGGGCTCAGTGGTGCCTGGGTGGGTGAGCCAAGGAGGCATTCGGGTCCTAGGTCTCCTCCCTGTGCGCTCGGAGCATGGGGCGACCCTGCCACCGCGGGTGGAATTGGGCAGGTGCACCTGCTTCCAAGAGAGGCACCTGCACCCTGTGTTCCAGCGTGAGCCCCGACTGATCCTGGCTCGTCTGTGGGTTTGTGCAGCCTCGGTGTGGACGCTGGGCCCTGGTGCTGTGTGTGGTCAGGCCCACCTGCTCTTCTCTTCAGCCTTAGCCGTGCTGGCTGGATGAGGCAGGGTGCCAGGGGCCCAGTGGCTTGTGCCGTGTGTGTGTGTGTGTGTGTGTACTGGGCCCCAGCTGTCCCTCAGTGGGCCTGGGATGGGACAGTAGGACCGGTTTTATGTGTGCCCTTGGTGGCTGCAAACCCTGGCCAGGGTAGTTCTGAGGGGCCAGCAGACTCACAGAGGGGCAGTTGGCACCCTCCACGGATGGAAGGGAAGACATGTCACGCAGGAAGAACCCCGCAAATCCACCCCTCCATTCACAAGACCCCCCACCCTGTTATTCATCCCGCCCGGGTCAGGCCCCTCTCGGGAGAGGTACCACGCTGTGGGGCTCAGCTGGCGAGGGAGGCACACACAAATGCCCGGCAATGATGAAGCTGGGCCCTCTGCGTGAGCTGGTGGGTGGCCCGTGGGGTGGAGGGTCGGGGGTCAGGGGTCAGGTGAGCGACCTCTAGGAGAGTTGCTCTGTCTTGGGTGGAGCCTTAGGACTGTGGGATCTTGTCTGGCTCTTGCTTCCACCTCTTCCTTTCTGCAGGGTGGGGTTGGCACCTGGTCAGCATCTCTCAGGCCAGGCCCCGAGTGCTTCAGCAGCATCCTTGGAAGAGGTGCTGTGCCTGGTCATAGGCGGGGGACTGAGGCTCCGAGATGCCAGGGCCCCAGTGAGGAATTGGCCAGGGGAGGGACTGTGGTCCTCGGGGTGTCTCCAGCATTGGTCCCACCTGGGTGGTCTCTGGCATACACATGGGGACGGGCAGTGGTCTCTCCTCTCCCCTGCGCTGCTCGCCGCCCCCTCCCGGGTCCACAGGCCTTGGCACAGGCTCCGGAATTCCACGTTATCTCAGGCGTCTCCAGCTTCCTCAGCAGGGTGCCGGGCTGCTCCTGTCTTCCGCCGGCCACACATCTGGAACGCGTTACCTCGGTGTCGGGGCCGAGCCGCACGGCTGTGGCAGGCTCCCCGGGGAAGCGGAAGCAGGCCCCTCCCCAGCATCAGCCACAGCTGCCCCCTGCCCTGAGCCCCCACGGGCTGGACGAGGCCGGCCTGGGGCATCGCGGCAGGGCCTGGCCGTGGGAGGGCAGGGAGAAGCATCTGCCACCAGCAGGCTTGGGCGGCCTCCTCAGGAGGAGCCAGGTGGGGCTGGGGAATCCGTCTCCAGCTGCCTGGTCTTCCTGCTGCACCTGGAAATACGGTGTCAGGGTCTGAAGGGCCCAGAGGGACTGTCCACAGGCTGCGTGGGGACCTGAGGCCCAGAGAGGTGGATCCGTTGCCCAAGGCCATGCAGTGCCCTGGGACCAGGGACTGCCCTCTGCCCCCTAAATGCCAGCTCCTCTGTGGCTGGGGAGGCTGTGCTCCTTGGAGGCAAGGTGTGTGGCACAGAGCAGTCAAGGAACCAGCTGCCTGGGGATGTGAACCCAGGTGGCTCTTGGCCCCTTTGCCAAGCTGTTAGGGGTGCCGGGGACAGGAGGGTGTGGTGGGCCTGTGAGTGTGCCCTGGCTGTTGGGTTTGCCTTGAGTGTCGCCTCCCAGGCCTCGACTTGCCCCAGCTCTGCAGTGGGCACGTGGGAGCACATGCGCCCCCCAAGGGGCGCAGGGACGTGGAGAGCTGCGAGGGGCGACTCCCGTGCTGTCCTGCGGCACCTCGTTTGCACCTCCGGGGTCCTTTCCCTCACCAGGCCCCACCCGAGGACCCGCTCAGCCGGGCTCTGGCAGCCACACTGGTTCCCGGGCCCCGGCTCAGCCAGCAGTTCTGCTGACCCTGCAGGAACTGCTCATTAAGCTAATAGTTCCCAGAGCTCCTTGACTTCAGTTGATGGTATCAGCCCTGCTGGAGATCCTCGCCGATAAGGCGCTCCCCGCCTGCTCGGGGTAATTTGTTATTAAACAAACACCGCTCGCTTCATTATGAAGCCCTCCTTGGAGGTGCCAGCATGTGTGGCTCTGCTCCAGGCCCCGGCTGCCCGGAAAGGGCGCCTGGCGTCCGTGGTGCCCGGGAGCCTGGCTGCGGGGGGTGTGGGCCTGGCGTCTCCTCCGCCCCATCGGGACTCTTTCCACCATCTGAGGGGTGAGGGGGGGGTGCTTCCCAGCTTGAGCCAAGGGGTCCTGGGCTTGAGGAGGCCCCAGGCCCTCAGCCTGGGGAACAGCAGCCCCTGTTTAATCTCTTCCTTCTCACTCCAGAGTTACCGAGGTGCTCATTCCCCGCATTGTCACCTGCGTAAGATGAACAGCGTGAGGTGGTGGCTTTAAAGCAAAATCTCTCCCTGGGCCTCGGCTCTGCGAGCCCGTCCCTGAGAGCCCCCCTCCCGGTGGAGGAGGACACGCCTGCGTACTTGGCCCTGCCCGCTCCCGGCTCTGGCTCCCCGGTGCCCCCACGGGCTCAGCAGAGGCTGGTCAGGGCTTGACGGGCGTGGCCACTTCTGGGAAAAATGGCAGCTGCTCTCCCTGGGCGCTGGTGTGGGCGCTCCTGAGGGCCTGGGGTTTCTCTCCGGGGGCCCGGCAGCCCCTGCATGTCAGTGCGGTGAGATGCAGCCTGTGGAGTGAAAAGGCACAGGCAGCAGAAGGTTCTGGAGCGCTATCTGTCTTGCTTTGAGTGAGCAGTCAGGTGTGTCGCTCTGTGGGTGGTGCACACATGTGTGTGCATGTGTTAGTGTGAGGGACAATGAATGCCACACCTCTGAGGGCCTTTTTGGGCCCCATCCCAGAGAGCCCCCCCACCCCTGGCCCCACCCGGGGCTGCCTGTATTTTGGAGTCACGGGCCTGGGTTCGAGGTCCAGCCTGGGGCGGCTAGGGCGCTCTCCAGCTGAGTGACCCCGGGCACGTCCCCCTTCCCGTCCTGTCCGAAAGCTGCCCTGCTGTCTCCTGCAGCCTCGTGGTTCGGAGGCGTGGGGGCCAGGGCTGAGTGGAGACACCCCCTCCTCCCGGTTCAAGGCCCATTTTAACCTGAAACCTTACACACGTTGTTTATGCAGTCACACACGTACGCATGCGCCTGCACAGACGCTCAGACACGTGAACTCACACCGGACTTCTGACTCTAGTCTGCCGAATGGACGGGCTGGGTGTTCACAGCCCCTCAGTGTGCCAAGCAAGACCCTCTGAGGTTTTGGAGTCTTGCTGGGTCTCAAGACCTCGTAGGGTGCTGGGGGCAGGGCTCCAGGGCGGGTGGGCATGGGGGGAGGGGGAGCCCCATTGCCTGACTCCCCAGGACGCAGCCGGGATCTGGCCCTTGGTCTCCCAATATGGGGACTGGAAGGAGAACCATCTGTCCCCATCGCAGGTATCTTTGAGGGCCCCAGAGGGGTGCGTTGGGTGACATCCGTCCACAGTGGGCCCTGGGGGAACCGGGTTTTGTTGTCTCAGACCTGAGTCTGGACCTGGCAGGGCTGCTGTCGCCCTGCAGGAGACTGCCTGCCTGGCTGCTCTCATTCCCCGGCTCTCCACGAGCCCTTTCCTGGCCACTGGGCCCAGACTGGGCCTCCTCGCCCGGGAACCTGTGATTACCTTCCTTATTTCTGTGCTGGTTCACTCTCTGTCCCCCCAGTGGGTTCTCTGTGTGTCCCCAGATCTACAGCAGTATCTGGTGTGAGGTGAGGGGCTCATGGTCACCCCTCATTTGAAATTCTGTATCTTTTGATGTGGCCTGGCTATGCAGAGCCTTTCGGGATTTCAGAGAGCCAACGGTGGCATGACAGCTCTAATCGTGCTTCTTTGTCACCCCCAGCCTGTCCCCGAGAGTCGGCTGGGCATTGTGCTGGACACCAGGGGTGGGGCACCCAGACACCATTGTGGCCCCTTGGAGCCCATGGTGTGGTGGAGACCCCGGCGAGTCTGCAGGGTGGGGAACTGGCAGTGGCAGGACCTGGGGGGCTGGATGCCCATCAGGCTCAACCCACAGAGGGGCAGGGCCAGAGGGAGCGTGGATGCCGCTGGGCCGCACGTTCTAGGAGAGGGTGCTGCTGAGAGGGGAGGCTGCCCCACTGGGTGGCCGGCTGAGGGGTTGCCGCAGTCATTGAGGGAGGTGGCAGCCAGCGGCCAGGGCAGAGTCCCCTCTGCTCACTCCTGTGGGATGTCTCCTGAGGGCCTGGGGTGAGGCCACGTGTGGCCTGAACAGCGGGCAGCTGTGCTGGGAGCCTTAGCCCCCAGAGCTGAAGAGAGAGTGTGAGGGTGTCGGCTGGTGTGGGGCCCTGGGCGGGCCCTGGGCAGGCTCTGGAGTCAGCGGGTGCTGGGGCCCTGGGCATGTCGTCCCAGGGACACATGGCAGAGGGCACGTGGGCTGGGCATTTACCTCCAAAGTTGGCCCACCGCCCCCATCGGGCCCCTACCCCAACGAAAGCTCCTGCCTCCTGCTGGCCCGGTGCGGGCAGCCAGCTGTGGGGCTGGGGTGGGGTTCTTGCTGCCCTGCTCCCCCAGGGGTGGCGTTGGGTGAGTCCCTGGCCCTCACTGGGCCTTGGTTTCCTCCTCTCTGGGGTGGGCTTGCCGTGAGGGCTCATGTCCCTGGAGCACGAGGTGCCCTTGAGTGGCAGCTGCCGTCCCCGGCCCACTCTTGTTTCTGCTTACAAGTCAGCAAAGGCGTGCAGGCCGCACGTGGGCCGGGCTCGGCTGGCCTGGGAGGTGGGGGCGCGCTTGCTCCACCTGGCTGGCCGCCGTGGGGACAGGGAGACGACCCGCGAAGGGGCCCCCCGGGCCTGGGCGGGCAGGGCGCCCTGGGCACTCGGGGCTGTGGGCGAGCCTGGCGGACCCCTTCCGCTGCCACTCCACTTGCTGGGCCTCCCGGGGCTGGGGAGGAGGCCCGGCCTCCGCGGGCGCTTTCTCTTTCCAGAACACTGTCTCCCCCCGAGCTTCGCCCTGCAGGTCCGCAGGGAAGCCTTAACCCGGTTCACGGCCCCGCACGGTGGCCCATTTCTGGCCTGGTCCCCGCCATTCCCGGGGCCTGCGGCCTGGCCTGGGGAGTGGGAAGCAGGCTGGGCGTGGCCTTTGCACCTTCAAGGTGGCCCCACCCTTGTCTCTGCGTGCCCTGAGGATGAGGGCCGTCGCCCAGGTCGGGGGGGGCCCGGGGGCCGTGAGCCCTGTGCCCCGACCGGCCTCTCCCCGCGTGGCCGCCGGGCAGTGGACAAGTTGGCAGTGGCCCTTGCCCGGGCGCTGCTGCGTGTTGAAACCAGTCGCTGACGCGGCGGGCGGTGTTGAAATAAGTGCTCCTGGGTTTCCCAACATCCTGCCAGCCTGTCACAGGACTGGGTGTCAGGGGCCTGGGTGCCAGGCCCAGCCTGCGCCTCCCTCTTGGGGTGTCGGGCTCCCCATTTCCTCCCCTCCCCCTGCTGCCCGAGGTGCTGGCAGAGTCGTGACACTGGAGCAGGGTGACATTACTCTGGGCCCATGTTGTCTTTGTGACCTGCCCGTTTTACAGAGGTCAGGTGGCTTTGGAGTGGAAGGTGGGATTTGAACCTGGGCCTTGGGGCAGGAAGGAGGGTGGGGGAGCAGAGGCAGGCCGAGGACGGCTCGCCAGCCCGGTGGGCACACAGCGAGCAGGTGGCAGAGGGCGGCAGCCAAGGGTCCCAGCCCCCTGTGCCCTCTGAGGGACTGTCCTGGCCTACTGGGCCGCCCCCTCTCGAGGAGATGGTGGGAAGAAGGGAGCCCTGGGCAGCACTGGGTGGCGCCCCTCTCCCTTTGGCTGGCGTGAGGTCTGGCTCGTGGGCCTGCACTGCAGGGGGGCAGACAGTGGCCACGGGGGCTGCACATTCATCGATTGTCCACGTGCTCCAGGCAGTTGACTTTGGAGGGGTCAGGGGGCCCTCCCCTTAACCTCCTGGGGTGGGCGTTCTCATTCTCAGTGTTGAGAGGAGGAAACTAGGGCTCAGAGAGGCCAAGTGACCTGCTGGGGGCATCCGGTTCTGCAATTCTGAGCTGTGCGACCTCAGGCGAGTAGCCCAGGCTCTCTGATCCCCGAGGGGACTCTGCTGGCCTGGGCAGGGAGCTGGTTGAAGATGTTTCTGGAATCAGGCCCTCTGGGTGAAGGGGAGGAGGAGAGGAGCTCAGGATCACCCTCGCACTGCTGCAGACCCCTGTCAGGTCCCCTGCCGGGTGGGGCCTGGCTTCTAGGAACTGTGGTCAGGCCTCACCCCTACTTTGGCGTCTGCCCGTCGCCTGTCAGCAGGGGAGGGGCCTGGGGGCAAGTCTCTTATAGATGAGGAAGCAGGCACCAAGAGAGGGTGAGGGGCTGGGTCTGGGCCACACAGCGAGGCTGCCGCCCAGCCAGGGGCCCATGTGGAGGCGGGTGTTGGGAGAGGCGCTCGGTAAGGTGGGAGTTTCAGTGGTCGGGGTGGGAGGACCATGTGGGTTCCAGCCGGTGGCAGCGAGCGCTGTCACTCGGGCTGGGATGACAGTCACGGGAAGAGCAGTGACCTCCGAAGGGGCTCTCGGTTGTCGGGCACCTGCCATGTGCTGGAGTCGTGGCCGGTGCCTCCCTGCCATAGCAGCCCAGGCCTGCTGGGCGCCGGGCACATGCTCAGCTCGCCCGGTCATCCTAGAACAGCCCTGTCTGGCGGGTTTGTGAGCCCATTTTCCAGATGAGAACACTGCGGCCCCGAGATGCGACGCCACTGACTGTGGTCCCTGGCTGGGGGAGGTGGGGCTGGCCTTGGACCCGGTGCCTCCTGGTGCCAGGGGTTCCTGCATCTGTCTACCGCCTTCCCTGGGGCTGTGGCTGTGGTGGCTGCCCTGGGGTGGGCATGTGTGTAGGTCTTTTCTATCTCCCAGCTTGTGGACAGAGAGCCGAGGGGTTGGTTTGGAGGATGTAGGAGTCTACTGTGCTGTAGCTGGAGGGAGGTGAGTAGTGCCTCCTACAGGAAGCCTTCCTTGATTGATGTCTGCACCAGGACAGAGTGCCCCTCCTCCTCGTGCTGCATCACTGACTGACTGGGCTCTCTCAGCTCCGGGAAAGGCTGTCGTCTGACTCTGGATGGGGTGTCCCTGGGCAGGCCCGGCCTTACTCATCTGCCTGTTCCTAGCATGGGGGCGGTGGGACACAGGTGTCCCCTAGTGAGCGCTCTGTGTGATGTGTGAGGGGGGCTGAAGCCGAGGGCACCATCCCTTTGTGGGGACAAGGACTCTTAGACCCAGCGGGGTTGAGTCAGATGCCCGGGGCCCCACCCAGCCGTGAGTCGTGCAGCCAGGACTCGAACTCAGGTCTGCTAGCTCTGGGCCACCTGCGCCTCACCACCTCTGTTCACCATCTCTGGGGACGGGTGAGAAAGGGCAGCTTCAGGGTCACTCGTCCACTTCCATTGCCTCCTGACCACTTCCTTCGTATGTGACATCTCTTTGCAGAAGAAGAATTAAAGGCTCAGAGAGGTTGCTTAATCTACTTGGAGTTGGACAGCTTGTCAGTGCCTTAGGGTCTGTTTGAAACTTGGTGCTTGCTCAGCTGGTTCTTAAGGACTGTGGTGAATCCTGTAGCCTGTGTTCACCCATTGCTAGCTCTCCCACCCCCACCCCATCCATCCATTTAGTAAGTCTTTATTTGGCACCTGCTGTGTGCCAGGCCCCAGGGGTGCTCAGTGAACCAGTTATAGTTCCTACCTTCAGGAGCCCCCAGACCTTGGCAGGCACAGACAAGTGGGCTGGGACCACCCTGCGGCATGGTGAGTGCTCTGGGGGTACATAGTAGAAGAGGCCTCTGCCCTGGCTAGGAGGATCAGGAGGGCTTCCTGGAGGGGGTGTTGTTTGAACTGAGCCTGGGTTGGAGTGAGCCAGGAGACAGATAGGGGGAGTTTCAAGCCCAGGGAACAGCATGTCCGCAACTACAGGCGAGAGAGCTGGTTCCTGGAAATGATCCAGTTCCCAAGGCTGGGGGTGGAGAGTGGACAGGCCCAGAGAGCATGGGGCAGTGTGGGGAGGGGTGGGAGCCCCCAGGGCGGGTGAGGAGGAGCACGGGAGGTGCTACTGTGGCTGTGGTTGGCTTGGCACCCCAGGAGACCTTCCTGCCTCCAGAATTGCAGTGGTGCGGGGCACTTGGCTGCCCGGTCAGGGTCAGGGAGATGGGCAAGCTTCTTGGAGGGAGGCTGAGGGGTCCCCCGGTGGGCCTCGGCCCTGTCTGGAGCTCTGGGGTTGGGACGCCACAAGAGGTTGGTCCTAGGCGGCTGGCGAAGGCTTCCAGGCAGGCCCCGGCCCAGAGTAAACCCCGGTTCATCCCGGGGTCAGCCCAGGGACCGTTTGGACGGGCTGGTGTTAGTCTGGGCCGAGCCATGCTGGGTCAGCCAGCTCACCTTACAGCCGAGGACATGGGCCGGGCGGTGGGCGCGGGGCTGGGCGGGGAGCTCCCAGCCCTCCTGGGGCTCCTTCCAGCTCACACTGGGGGAGGGTGGAGGACTCTGCGGCAGTGGGTTTAGAGAATATCAAACCTGTGTTTGGCTAGGAGGGTGCTTTTGGTGGGAGAGTTTGTGCAAGTGGCTGATCAGGGATGATGCTGAGATTCTGTAAAACAGCACCCCCCAAAGAAAGAAAGAACTCCAAAACCAACCACCCTACAACTCTGTTATCAACGCCAAACAGAGGAAGTAAAAACCGGCCACGGCGTGCCCCCGCCCAGGGTTAGTGCTGCGGGCCTTTGCTGTGGCCCGGCCTTCCTCCGCGTGCGGATGTCTGGATAATAGCGTATCTCGGTATTTATTATTTTATGGACAAAGATGGAATGCCGATTTTTGGTTTCTGTCAAAGTTGGGATTCCCCCTTCCCCAGTTTTTGGGGAGGAAGAAGTTGGCCTCTTGCTGGGACTGGCCAGGCCTTTTCCACGCCAGAGGAGGAGAGAACCGGCGCGTTCTCGGAGACTTTGGCCCCAGGACCCGGGGTCCTGCTCTGGTCACCACCCTCCTGCGCCTCAAGCAGCACCCACCACCCTGTGGGCATGGCCCGGGGTTGGGAGATTCTAGGAGCTTCTGGGCCCCAGCAGGGTGTGTGTGGGGTGTAGGTGTGTATGTGCTGATGTCCGTCCATCTGCGTGGAGACCCCTAAGTGGTCTCCGTCCCCTTGTTGGGGCAGAGGTTCCCTCCAGTGCCCCTGAGGTTGCCCCGCTCCTCTGGCCTCCCCCACCCTCGCCCTGCACCTCGGGCCCAGGCAGCCCTGGGTCCCGGTCTTGTCTGCCACTGACCAGCCAGCTGTGTGGCCTTGGGCAGGTTGAACTTTGTGCCTTTGAGCCTCAGTTTCCCTTCTGTAAAAAGACAGTGGTGCTTGTACGGTTTTTGGAAGAGCTGGAAGATGTCTGTGTTCTAAAGTGCCCAGCGCAGGGTCCCAGGCGTTGAGGATGATCAGAGCACGCTGAGCGTCCTCCTCACGTGGCACTGACAGGTGGACGTAGGGGCGTCGGGCAGGCGCCTTTTTCCCACTCGTAGATGCAGGGCTTGGGGAGGCACCTGTCTGACTCCCGGCACCTGAGACCAGCGATAGGTCTGGGCGCTAGGGAGCTGGCGGGGCCTGTGTGGGCTGTGGGGTCCAAGGGAGGTGGGGAGCTGCAGCGAGGGGACAAAGGCCCTGGGGTCTCTGGGCCCGTGGAGGGCTAGCGTGGGCCAGCGCAGGACACATTTACTTCCCAGCTGGCCAGATGGGTGGGCTCCGGGCAGAGCATGGTCTGTGCGTCTGTGGCCTCACACCCTCCCTTCGTCCTCGGCAGGCTCCCTGCCACTGTTCCTGACCTGAGCCATGTGGGTCCTCCTGCTGGCCCTGCGGCCCCTGGCCTACTGGTGAGCCTAGTGAAGGGCTGGCGCTGGGGAACAGGGACCGTGGCCAATCTGGCTGAGCCTCTGGGACCCGGTGGGCGTTGGAGCCTCAGACTTGCTGCTTCTGAGCTGTGGGCCAGGGGAGCCCCGCCCTCCCTTCTCGGGAGCTCCCAGGCAGTGTGAGCAGTGCTGGAGATGCGTCCATGTCTTCCTTTCGTCCTAGGAGGCAGGTCTCTGCTCTGTGTCAGGTTCACCGTGTGAATGGGCCCTGTTAATTCATAGTTGTGTGTCGCTGGCCTGGGGCCAGCCAGACTGATGCCCCGTGGCTGCTCTCCCACGCTCCGTTCTCCAGGGTCGTAGCCTGGGAGCGGCTGCCACGCGGGGAGCATGGTCGGAGGTGGCGGTTTTCCCAGGGGTGTCCAGGTTCTGCCTCGGTGCTTCACACCCTTGTTACACCCGTGGGAAGCCCGACTCCGATCTCGTCAATGGTGGGACGAAGGCCCAGGCGTTGAGTGCCTGGTGGGCCTGGGCCGAGACGCCATCCCCACCTTGTGTTGGATTTTGGGGGGAGTGAGGAGCACCCTGTTCCTCCAGAGACTTAAAATCTGTATCCTGGAGTCTGATTTCTCCCCTTTTGTTAATTCTCTGTGTGTGTGTCTTTGAATCCGTCACAGCCTCCTGCTGCCCAGCCCCACTCATGTCCCCAGGAGGCTGTCCTGCCCCCTCAGGTCTGGGGAGGGGGTGGTGGGGAGGGGATAGGTGCGAGTGAGGCCCCTGTGGGGCTGAGAGAATGCCGGGTGGCAGGGCCAGCCTGGGGCTGGGCAGGGCCGGGAGGTGTCAGGGGTTGACGCCCCATGGTCCTGCCTCTACGCTGGCCTCCCAAATGGTGGCCACCGTGGCCGATGGCGGTGCCGTGGGTGGCGAGCGGGCTTTACGCTGCCCATGTTTGGGGTTAAGAGCGCTCTGCAGGAAGCCAGCAGCCGCCGCTGAGTTCTGGGAAGGTCCGGAGGGGGCGGGTAGAGTCCAGGTGAGGCCCTGGGCTCCAGGGTGCTGAGGGTGCCAGGCCACCCTGGGCGTTTCAGGGGCCTGTTCGGGGCCGGGAGCTGTCAACACGGGGAGAAAACTGTGTTCTCCGTCGGCTGTGGCTGCGTTGGAGCCGGGCCGCCGGCGGGTGTAGGTGTGTGATGGCTGTGTTGAGGGCCCCGCACCGGGACCCTGGCCCCTCGCCTGTGTGTGGGTTCCTAGCCCCCAGTTGGTGTAACCCTTGTCTCCCGAGGGGCCGCACAGTCCTGTCTCCGGAAGGGGGAGAGGGGAGAAGAGGTGGCCTGCGCCCGTGGGGGTCTGTGGCTTGGAGGCAGATGAGGATGCTTGCTGGTTTATTTGCTCGGAGCCGGGCTCTGGGGCGCCCAGAGAACAGGCCCTGGTACCTGTCCCCATCGAGCTGTCCTGGGGGGGCCGTCGATCCCCAGCCAGACCATGGCAGTGCCTGGGGCCAGGTGTGAGGTGGCAGCTCTCTCCGCCTCGCTAGCTGGCTGGGGACCATGGTTCACCAGCCAGTGGGTGGGAGCCTGGGGACCCGCGTGCCCGCCCCGCCAGCTGCTCCGCCCCAGAGCTGGGTGTGCCGCGGGAGCGCTTCCCTGCACACCGCGGGCTCTGGATCCCGGAGGCGCCCCGGCCTGACCGTGCGTCCGTCTGCCTCCGGGAGTCCAGTGGAGATCCTGCCCTCAGGCGGCCCTCCTGGCCCCCATCCACCCGCCTGCCTGAGCCCCTCCAGCTGAGCGCAGGGTGGGAGCCAGGCCGCCCTTGGCTGGGACTTTGTTTTGTTTCCTCGAGTCGGATTGTCCTGCTCCATCCTGTGCCCGGAAGAGAGGCCTGCTTCTGTCCTCGTGTGGGGCCGTGAGCCCCTCTGCCTCCCTCCGGTGCGGGTGGGGGTGGGGGTGGGGCTTGTGCTGCCATCCCTCCTCCAGTCAGTCAGCAAACCTGGTTACCGCCGAGTGGGATCGCTCTCCTGCTGACACAGCTCCTGGGATCCGGCCCAGACTCGGGCCCCTCCCGGCTCACTGGCTCTGCCCCGCACCCTCCTCTGTGCAGCGGGTCTGGACCTCATGCTGTTTCCTCTCCTTCCTGCTTGTCCTTGCTGTGCTCTTGCTGGTCCCTCTGCCTTTATTTCCCCTTCAGACCCTGCGTCCGTTCACCTGCACCAGGTGAGGCGCCTGCCCTCCGGGTATCTCCCCACTTCCTGAGGGCTCCCCGAGGGTGGGCTCGGGTCTGCCTCTTGCTGCTGAGGGAACGAGGAGTCGTGCGCCGGGGTGCAGGGAGTGCAGGCTGCCCTGAGCTGGGTGCCCAGCACCGTGGCTCCTGGGGAGATCCTGGCACGGGGCCTCCCTTGCTCTCTGGCCGTGGTCGGGGGGGCCCGGGGTGTCTGAGGAGGGCCCTGCCCCGGGGTGGTGAGTCAGGGTGGTGGACATTGCTGCCCAGTGGCCCTTCTGTGTGAAGCCCGCTCTGACACAGAAGTGTTTCCCGTGCTCCTCCAACTGCTGGCAGGGCCTCGCCCTCCTGCTTGTCACCCCTTCTCGCCCCACTTTGTTCCCAGGAGGTGACAAGACACTCCTGATTGATAGCTGAGACCTCTGCCTTGAGCAGAAGCAAGGCCCTGGCCGAGCCCTTCCTCGCGGTGGGCTTTCCTGCGTGGCCCCACTGGAGACCGAGACGCAGAGGCCTGTGCTGTGTAGGGGACTGGGGCCCCTTGGCCTACCTGGCCTCCCTGGGTGAAGCCCAGCCTCACATGGGGAGGAGCAGTGGCCCCAGGCCTTTGGAGGGTCCAGCGCCCTCCCCGGTTCGTCAGCCTGCTGGCGTCTGGGCTAGGTGACTCGAGGGGGCGGGCCCTATCTGAGCTCCCTGGGCCCTTGGGCCTTTGGGATCGGGTCCCCAGCCCTGCAGGGGCCGCATTTCCTGGGCCCTTCCTGGGAGACCCTCTGCGGCGCAGTGCCTGGCTGGCCCACAGCGTTGGGGACACCTGGATCCCAGGCCCGCCCTGCTGTCCGCAGGCATCAAGTCTGGACAGGTGTGTGTGTTCAGGGCGGCCGCCTGGTGGGGGCCGAAGGCGACGTGCCGGCCTTGTGAGTCACGCCGGTGCTGGGAGTGGGGGCAGCAGGGCCCGGCTGCGGGTTGACGTGCTGAGGCACGCCACTGGCCTGGCGTGGGGACCTGCCCTGGCACGGGGGAACGGGGGGAGCGGTTAGGGAGGGGGGCACCTGCCCTCTGCCTCCCAGAGAACGGGGACTGGACCAGATCAGGGGTTGGGGTCTCCGAGACCCGGCCTCCCACCAGGCTCTCCTGCTGGAGGCCCAGGCTGTGGACCGGGCGCCTCCCTGGGTCAGTGCTCTAGAAGGAGCAGATGTTGCTCCAGCTCCGTCTTTGAAGGGGATAGAACACCCCCTGGAAGGGGAGGAGATGAAGGTGGGCAGGCAGATGGACACAGAGTCCAGACCCCGGGGTTGGGTGGCTCAGTGTCCCTGGATGTCCAGGGAGCAGACGAGGTGGTGTGGCCAGTCTGAAGGGGCCGCCCTCCGCACTGGCTCAGCGCCTGCAGGCCAGACCCTGGCCCTCCTGTGCCTGTGCCCCACGGCTGCTGACCCTGCTGTCCCGTTCCTGTCTGGCTGCGGATAACCCGGGCCGCCGAGTCTCGCCGAGCACCTTCCACAGACCCCTTGCACCCAGGTTTTGGCAGGGGTCAGAGGCCAGAGGAAGGGCCTCCATGGGGCTTCAGGGCCGCCAGTCCTGGGGTCAGGGGGTTGGAGCTGAGGAGTTGTGAGGAAGACAGCAGCCCCACCTCTTACCGAGGGTCAGCACGTCCCTGCCCACTTGGCGGCAGAGACAGCAAGCCCCAGCAGGGGATGGGAGTGTGTGTGTGGCCCCACTGCGGGGGAGAGTCGAGAGGGAGTGGGGTGTGTGCACCCCGCTGCGGGGGCGTGGAGGGGGCCGGGAGCTTTGTGTGCCCCCACTGGGCGGAGTGGTGCAGGGCAAGGAGTCAGCCGCTTGTCAGACCTGTGAGCCGGGCACCGTGCACGGGGCACTGTGTGCAGGTCTGAGTCTCAGTGCTGCATCTGGAAATGGGAAGGCTCCTGCCCTTGGGAGGGCCAGTGTGGGCACCACCGTGAGGAATGACAGCCGTGTGCGCTGGGCTAGTCACGGAGGTCCTGGGGGAGGTGGGGGCAGCTGGAGCAGGTCACAGGCTGCAGAGCTTTGAAGAGACAGCGTGGCTGGGAGTGGTGACCAGCCTGGGCTGGGGGCTGGGGTCCAGGGATGACCTGCAGTCTCGGGCAGTGGGCTCAGACCGCACCTACAGGGCTGGGCTGAGTGCTCTGAGGGGGTCTTTCGAGGCCGGGACCCTGTCTGCACCTTTCTACTCTGTCTGGCGGGGGCAGGAAGGGCTTCCTGGAGGAGGTGTCCCTGGCAGGAAGAGCCAGAGGGAATGACCGTGCCTGCTCTGAGGGCCAGGGCTGGGGCTGAGAGGGGCCGATGGCCACACTAACTGGGGAGGGCTGGGAGGCTGGGCTGGGCTGGACACCGAGGCCTGCATGGGGCAGATTGCCCTCCTCCAAGGTGGCCACAGGGTCCCTCTGGGAGAGGAAGGCGGGGCTAGTCTTGGTGGGAGTGATTGACAGAGACCCCTGTGTGAATTCGGGGCTTTTGCAAGCTGACATTTTTGCGGTGGGGGGCCTCTGGCTCTGCCCATCTTCACTGCCCTGGTCAGGGCTTGGAGGGGCGGCTTTGCCTAGAATTAGCCCCTGACCTCCCTGGAGTCCTTTGCTTGTCGGATGACTAGAAGGGAGGCAGTGCCTCTGTCTGGGGCCTGGCGCACAGTAGGTCTCATGAGGAGGTGACAGAGACGGCCATGCGTGCCCACCGTCAGGCTGTCAGAGGGTCCCCCGTGGCCCCTCCTCCCCTCTTCGCCCTCTGCCCCCAGACCCCGGAGTGCGGGAGAGGCTACTGGCCTCATGGTGGCCCTTGGTCTCTGTGCCGACCCCCACCCTGACCCCCAGTCCCCCCCAGGATGTGAGTGAGAGGGAGGGGGCAGCAGGCTGAGCCGCGGGGCAGCGCTGGGGCCGCAGGTAACCGCCGGCGGGCCTGGTGCCTCCCGTTCCCTCGCTGCCAGCTGCGTGCGGGGAGGAAGGAAGCTGAGGTTGGGGTGTTTGCTTTTGCCCGGGCCCAGGCTCCGGCCTCCAGTGCCTTGACTGGGAGGGCGAGGCCTGGGGCGGGCAGTGGGCCTGCGGCGGGCTGGGGCCTCCTGGGGGCCAGGAGCTGGGGCAGGTCCGGGGCAGCTGGTGGGAGAGAGGGGCCAGGCTGCAGGCTTGAGAGGGCGGCACAAGGCTGACCCCCAGACCCGTCCGCAGGGGTGACCCCTGGGTCGCCATCTTGGATGTGTCTGGACTGGCGAGGCGGACCAGAGGCAGCGGACCGGACGAGAAAGGCCCCTGTGCTTGGAAGAAACAGCAGGTCTGTGGGATTCCTGGGGTGCTGGGGGAGCCCCAACCCCATCCAGTTCCATGTGGGGGAAGCTGAGGTGCAGAGAGAGCAGCCCAGCGGTTAGGGTGGGGGCTCTGATCCGCGGTGTTTTCCAGTTTCCGTGCTGTCAACACTCACACCACGGCTAACCTCACGCTACTGATGATGCCGCTAAATGCTGATTGGGAGAGACACGCCTGAGCCGGTCCCAGCCAGTCCCACCCCCCCGCTGGGCAGCCCCCCACCCCCACTTTTCTGCCCACCCAGAGGCGGCCGACACTGTGCTCGCGATTCTTCTCAGCGCCCCGCGCATTCTCGCCGCTTGCTAAATGTTGGAGCGCCTTTGCCCAGGGCAGGGCCTGGTTGGGGAGACCCTGCGGGGACCAGGAGGCGCCTGGCCGTGCCTGGGGCTGGCCTGATGCTGCCTGGGCTCTCGGGCTGCGTGACCCGCACAGATGTGACTAGTGTGCACACACGGAGGCGGGGCTGGCGGGGGCTGGCGCATCTGAGCACCCAGGTCTGCAGGAGGCCTCCCCAGCTGTCTGCACACAGGGGCCCATGGCAGGGATGTGCGCCCAGACTGCACCACCTTTGAGCCCACCCAGCCAGTGGTACAGGCCCTGTGCCTGGTCAGCTGGGCTCCTTCTGAGTAAATCTGTGTTGGCTCTGAGAGGTGGCCCCCCAGTCCCGGACCCTGCCTGCCACCTGTGGGGCTGAGGGTGAGCCGTGGGTGGTGCTGAGCACCTTTTCCTACCTGGTTGCTAACGAAGGCAAGAGTTAGCTCTCAGGTGATGAGGCTCGTTGGGCACAAATGAGCTGATTCAGTGGGGTGAGGCCAAGAGGACCTCACAGGAACCTCCCAGCCCGCCCTGCGAGCACAGGCTTTCGGCTGACTGGCCAGGCCCTCAGGCAGCTGAGGAGGATCTGGGGGTCACGGTTGACCACCAGCCACAGCTGAGTTGGCACGGCTTGCCTCTTGAGAATAAAGCCTTCAATGAGCTGGGCGAGGGTGAAGTAGGCTGGACTGTGATCCTCACTCCAGGTGGGACCTCGTCATGCCGCTGTCCGTGGGGTGAGCTTATCCGTGGGGTGGTCCCGACGAGCCAGTGAACCAGACGAGCAGGGAGCTGGAAGGTGTGAAGAGGAGTGCTTGAGGGATCCGGGCGCACACGGGGGAGGGGCGGCCTCGGGACTGTCTGGCCAGTGTCCTGCTAAGCTTAGGCCTCTGCAGCTGCGGTCTGTGTCATTATTATAAAAACACGATAACATGTGCACATGGCCCAGACTCGAACCAAATGGAATCACAGGAAATGTTGAGCATCTCCCACAGCTCCCAGAGCCGGGAGTCCTGGGCCGTGCACCCCGCAGTGTCACCCCTGGGGCCTGCCCCCAGCGTCCTCCCACCCAAACTGGGCAGGCATTCCTGGGGTGCCTGCTCTGTGTGGCTGGGTCTGGGGTACAGAGGGCAGCGAGCCATGACGTGGGGCCCCGGTGACTGGGGACGGGGTCAGGATGTGACAGGCTATGGGCACGTGGACAGCCCGTTGTCGGGAGAGGCTGGGGAATTGGGAATTAGTGGGTTCCCGTGAGCGTGGACCTTTGCGGGCAGGGCAGGAGGTCCCTGGAGGGAAAGGACCTGCCCGGGTCCCACGGAAAGTTGGGTTTCAGATGGAGGATGCAGTGCGAGCGGACGGGGGTAGGGTGTGCTGAGTGGCCTGGGGCGGGGCAGGGGGCTGGAGAAGAGACCGGGGCAGGGTTCCTGCTGGCCCCTCAGCCTGGGTGTGAGGTCACTGGCCCTCCCTGTAAGAGTCCTGCAGGAGAAACAAGGCTGGCCCGGCCCTGCCTGTGTCCCACGGTGCCAAGGCTGTAGTGGGCAGCGGGGTTTGTGCTCGAGTGAGGGCAGTGCCGGCTTTGGTCCATGGCCTTGAGGCCTCCAGCGTGACCGACAGCTACCACCGAGTGCAGAAGTCTTCTCAGACAGCGTGGGCATGTGTGGGGGCCGCCGCGGGAGAGTCCTCCTGCCCCTCCAGCCCTGGGCCACATCTCAGCCGCCCATCCTCAGCGTTGGCGATGGGCAGCAGGCAGTGTGCGGGCAGCCTCGGCCCCTGCAGCCTGGGCAGGGCAGCCCACTGTGGACAGAGTGCATTGGGCCTCAGACCTCCTGGGAGTGGAGGACTCAGAACCCCCCACTGACCTGGCAGGGACTGGGGGACTGAAGGCTGTGTGCTGTGGCCCCCGTGCCCCCACTCCCACTGCCAGCCCTGGGCTGGGCCGTTGGTTGATGGGCCACAAAAGGCATTTTGTGCCCCGGAAGAATGACCCCGTTGTGTGGCAGGAGGGCGGCTGGGAGCCGTGAGGGCTTCCTTCCCCTGTGCTTCCTGCAGACACCCTCCGAGGCAGCGCCCCGCCCGCGGCCCATCCAGTCCTGCTCAGGCCCTGCTCCCTGCCCTGGGCTCCCTGTTGCTCCCCCATGCCTCCCGGCACTGAAGCTTCTGCCCCACTCCGAATTCTGCACTGCTAGGCCTGGCGACCCCTGTTCTGTCCTGGACTCCGGCCTCGGGGCCTCTACCTTCGCTGACCCTCCTCCTGCAGGACCCTTTTCCCAGGCCCTTGGTGCTCCAGGGCTGAGTGCACAGAATGCCTCCTGCTGGGGAGCAGGGGGACAGTGTGGTGGGGACCTGAGGCTGGACGGGGGCATGTGGCCCCCATGACAGCTGCCTGGGCTTCCCCCACAGCCACAGCGCACCCCAGGCCAGGCCAGGACAAGCACAGTGCGTCTGGGTGCTGGAGCACTCCTGGGCGCGCTGGCCGGCACAGTATGGGGAGCGGGCCCCGTCGCCCTGTCTCCACACCAGCACACAGACGGGGAAACAGGCTCCGTCTGGTCACCTTACTAGCCTGCAGCCAGGCAGCTGGTCAGCGGTGGAGCAGATCTGAACTCAGGTCTGCCCACTGTCTGTTTGTTATTTCCCTCTACCCCAGTCCCTAGCCGGGCACTGGCCCCATCTGCTGCACCATCTGCAGGCTCAGATTGAGGAACGAGGCCGGGGTCCTTGTCCTCTTCCAAGAAGCTCTTGGCTTCGGCCAATGCGAGCCGCCTGTGGTCACAGGTGTCTGGGTGAGGGTGGTGGGCCGGGCGGGCCCTGGGAAAGGGGAACTCGGCCGCTGGGCCAGCGCGAGCTCCACTCGCTCCTGACGAGCTGCCGGCTGCCTCGCGGACACCAGGTCCTCCTGGGCCTCCTTCCCCTCCCAGCTCCCCTCACTGAGCTGCCACGCTGCATCCCCGGAGGCTGTGGGACCCCGAGCCGGCAGGCCGGGGGCTGATGGGGCCGCCCCCGTGGTGGGACCTCTCTTCCGCACTCGCCATGAGGCTGCACCTCCTGGCCTCTCTTTCAGGAGGTGGCCTGGCCTGGCGGGCAGGGGACCACAGGTGGCTGGCAGGTGAGAGCCGGGATTGGTGGCCACTGGGGGCAGCATGGTCTGGGAGGGTGCTGGGGTCTTGCCTACGGGGTGTGGAGCTCATGGCAAGTCTGCCTGGGGGCCCAGCTGAGGAGAGCCCAGGCCAGGTGCTGGGCCCTGGCATCTCCCCGGAGCGTGCCTTTCTAATGCCCGGCCACGGCTGCTGAACACACGCGTGGTGCTGGTCGTGCTGAGGGCGTCTTGTTCGTGTCCTGATTCTTGCCACCGCTCTCCCAGGCTGTCTGTCAGCTCCTTCCCACAGATGAGCACACAGAGGTGACTTGTCTGAGGTCACATGGGCACGGCTGTCGCAGGGGTCCCAGGTCTGCCAGACCCCACAGCCTGAGGCCAGGACCCCTGGGCTCTGGCCTGCCCTGGGTGTCTGGGCCAGTGGGTTCTGGGGTGGGGTGGGGAGAGTGGCCATTCTTCTCTCTCCTTGCCTCGAGACTCTGTGGAGGGCTCTCGAGGTTTGGCTCACTCCCCTTTTACAGATGAGGAAACTGAGGCTGGGGACAGTGGGGACTTGGCTAGCTGGAGGGGTGCAGTGGACCCGGCCCACCCTCCTGGGTTTAGGATTGGGAACATCCGTGCTCAGAGCCGCAGACACCCTGCAAGGGGGCTGCAGGAGGCGTGGGCTGCTTGGAGCCGTCCTGGGACAAACAAATGTCCCCAGACTGATGCCCCTGGGTCTCGGCTCCGGCTCCTGGTGGCTGAGTGTGGGTGTGTGTGGAGAGGAGGCCTGTGGGTGGCTGGTTGCGCCTCTGGGTGGGGAGATGAGGGGCAGGAGTCCCAGTGGGTCCCATCTAGCCTTGTTGTGCCGGCTCCTGAGCACTTGTCCCGGCTCATGTCCTCTTTCCCTTCGGGTTGGTCATAGGGACGTCTGAGTGCCCTCACGCTGTGCCGAGGTCTGTGGGGGTCACTCACTTACCTTTGCAGATGTCCCGAGGAGGACTCACTGTCTTGTGCCCAGGTTCCAGGGGAAACTGAAGCTCAGAGATGTGAAGTGGCTTTCCCAGGGTCACACAGTGGCTCAGGGGAGGGACTCAAACTAGACCTGGCCGGCCGGGGTGAGAGCTCAGACCCCATGTCTCTTCCAGGCCTTTTAAAGTCCTTATGCAATTTGTGAACATTTAGCCCTTAACGCCTAGGGCTCCTCACCGGCATGTCTGTGTTGGGGCTGTGGTCTGGCCTCCCGTGCGCCGTGTGGACAGTGGTGGATGCCAGGCGAGGCTACGTTGGGCAGTCTCTGGGAACCACTTAGTTCGGGAGCTGGAACCTGAAATAAGAGAACCTGCCACTGGGCACCGTGCTGTCTTGACTGGGGGCCACCTGCCCTTGCCATGTCCTTTGCTGCATCCTGCTCTGTCAGGAATTTAGGGACACAGGGTGTGCCCACCCTGAACGCTCCACCTGGGGCCGGCCCTGGCCTGCTGGTGGCCTGAAGCCCATGCTGGGCATCTCTGGGCTCAGCTTCCCCCATCCTTGCTTGACTGTCCTGGGTGAGTGACCGCAAAGGCTCGCTCCAGGCCTGAGTCTGTGAGCCCAAGGTTTCTTGAAGGCCCCGTCCTCCTGCAGCCAAGAACCCTCCGGCACGTGGATCGGGCTTCAGTCTTCCTGTGTAGAGGTGTCGGTGGGGTTTGGGTTCATGTCCCTCTGGCCCCCCTTCCTCGAGTGCAGGAGCTGCACGCATGTCCTTGGTCCCCACCACACGTGACCACAGACAGGCCTCTTCAGCTCTCAGCTTTGGTTTTTTTATCTGTAACATGGGGGCAGGAAGAGAATTTTCCAGGTCACCTTGTCTCTTGATCTGACAGAACCTTTAAAATCATATCAAATTACTTTTCTACAGAAAAGGTCCCGGGCCGTTATGCCCTGCTCTGTGGTCTTACACGGAGGGTGGGGATGCGTTAGCACCGTGTTTGGGGGGGGTGTGTATGTGTGTGTGTGTGTGTGTGTGTGTGTGGTGCGTGGTTGCCGTGGGCACTTGGTGGCTGGGCCAGGCATTCTCAGTGTTGTGCACGGCTCGCTGACTATCTTCTCTGCGGGTAACTGGGTAACACTGTTCAGGCCACATGCAGGAGACACGGGCAGGGGCTCTGATTTCTCTGCGTAGAATGTGCTCCCGGCTGCCAGGTGTTTGTTTGATTTCTACTCTTCTCGCATTGCCCCCTGCCTATCATCTCTTGCTGCCACCTTTAGCTCTTTATGGTTATCTAGTCTCTGGGGAATCCTCCAGGGTGGCCTGTCAGCGCTGTGTGTGAAGTGGAGTCCATGCGCTCTGAGCAAGGGTGTCTCTGGGCGGCACACGCGGGAAGCGGTTCAGCCTCTGGAGAGGACGGTAGCTGTTCTGAGGCCATCAGGCTCCCTGCTCTTTCCTGGGGTCTTCTGTGTCTGGGTCTGCGGTCTTCTGGGTCTGGATATGTGAGGGGTTCCCCTTGAGACCTCTGGAGTGAGGTTGTACTGCTCTGTCCTTTCTCTGGTGGTCCAGGTGACATCTGAGTGCCGGCAGGGCCAAGTGCTGAGGGTCACCCAGGCGTCCGGCAGGCTGGCTGTGCTCTGGAGGGACCCAGCCCCTGTCCCCACTCAGCGGGGGCTGCCCCTCCACGAACTACCTGTTCA
This sequence comes from Ceratotherium simum simum, assembly GCF_057802395.1. Taxonomy (NCBI): domain Eukaryota; kingdom Metazoa; phylum Chordata; class Mammalia; order Perissodactyla; family Rhinocerotidae; genus Ceratotherium; species Ceratotherium simum. The sequence continues at coordinate 3,335,156 of NC_141928.1, read as the reverse complement.
TAATGCTGTGGGCTTTGGGAATTGGGGTGGGTTTGAAGCCTTGGAAGGATCCCCACTCTCTCTGGAGGGCGGAGGGCTGGAGGCTGTGGCCTGCCCTGCTTGTTCCCCCAGGCGTCTGTGCTGCCCCCGCCCTGGTAGCTGGGCCTCACTGAGCTCCAGTCCCCCAGGGCAGGGGTCTGGTCACCGGGACCCCTCGACGTGGCCCTGCCACTGGGAGCACTTGTCGGTCACCTGACTGGTCCTGCGGTGGACGGCCCCCAGTCCTGCCCCCTCTCCCCACCCCCTGGGCATTCAAAAATGCACGTTGTTCGTAGTTCATGGAATGTATTTGCAGATATTCCCAAGGACAGGAGCGAGCAGTGGGAACATACTTTCCCCAGATTGCCTCCCCAACCTTGACCCTGGCCTTGGCCACCTAGGGGGTTGCTCGTGGGACCTGGAGAAGTGGACATTGGTGAGGCTGAGAGGGCCAGAAAGGGGCACTGGGGCAGGGACTACAAGGGCAGAGACCCCGGCCCCAGGCGGCCAGAGCAAAGAAGGCAGGAGTGCTGGGGAGCCAGGGGGCCTGGCTCGGGTCTCTGGGGTGGGCCAGGGGCTTTGGAGTTTGGGGGATGTAGTGAAGAGCCATAGGAGGTTCTGGCGGTGACTGAGTGACGGCCTTGGGGAGGGTGTGCTGAGCTGACTGGGGCCAGATCTGAGGTTGGCCAGTTGAGGTTCTCATCTGTACAGAGGGGCTGGTGGGGCACTCCTGGTGGGCAGTGCTGCGCAGATGGAGGTCGTGGTCATCCAGGCCAAAGAGAGAGGCTCTCCTGGGCTCTCTGTTGGTCTGTCCATCCCCCCGTCTGCCTGGAGGCCCTGTGGACTGGATGCTCAGGCTGGGCACCATGTGGGTACTTGCTGCAGCCCCATCCCAGGTTCTTGGGGCAGGGGCCGCAGGACATGGACACGGCCTGTCCCGTCACCCTCATGTCTGCAGGGTCAGCCGGCTTGTCCCCTCTGCCATCACGGCAGCCCCTGAGAAGTGCTGGTTGGGCGGTGAGGGTTGTCCCGCTCCATGGCCTCCTGGCCGCCGCCCAGGTGTGTCAGGAGTGAGGCCTTAGGTCAGAGACTTGGGGACATGGTTTGATGCTTCGTGAGGATGGGAGTGGAGGTTCAGGGGTCAGCTGGCCCTGGGCCTGTGCTCATGCAGCTGCCTCCTGGTCTGCTGGGCCTCTGTGTCCCCCGTGCAGAGTGGAGCCCCTTCCCCTGTCCCTGTGTCCACTGGGGACCCAGAGTGGGAGGGGGAGGGCAGAGCCTGGCACACAGTAGGTCCCCGAAGGGTGGCTGGGTGGGGTATCAGGTCTCAGCTTGGGAATCAGTCCCATCAGCGTTGTGGGCCCCAAACTGAGCCAGTACGGCGGGACATGGCAGTGGGGGGTTTCAGAGGCTCAGCCTGTGTGGGTCCAGGGGCTGCCCTGCAAGGGGAGTCTCCCCTGACCAGTGAAGAGCCGGCAGGGCTGTCCGTGGGGTGGGGTCAGGGGGCTGTGCTGAACTTTGAAGAGGCTGCTCTGGGTGCAGTAGGGGTGAGTGGTTGGGGAGGGGAGATCGGGTCTGTGCTGGTCCAGGTGAGCCCCGCTGGAGGCCCCCGCCCTGCTGAGGGGAGGCGCCCTCGCTGTGGCTGGGATGGGGAAGCCCCGCTCCAGTGGGCGGATGTCCTGTTCTCGGTCTGTCTCACGGGCGAGGCCCTGTCTCTGGTCTGCAGAGGCCCCCGCCGGCTGGGCCCCCGCACACTGCGGGTACCCACCTGGGGCTGCCGGCTGAGTCAGTGTGGCGTGGGTGAGCCTCTGCCAAGGGGAGGACGCCGTGTGGGCCAGGGCTCACGGCTCATGGCACTGGGGGTCTTGGAAAGCTCTCCGTGAACCTCTTGGGAGCTGGGCGGATGCTCTGCCCTCCCGGGACTCCCGGCTTAGCCTCTGCCCCACCCACCACGTGGCCCTGGGCGACCACACTGTGGAGGCTCTGAGCATCCGGGCCCATGTCCCCGAAATGACGATGCTCAACGGGCAGTGGGAGGACTTGGGGCCGTCCCCAGGACAGGCCAGCCCATGCCGCACCCAGAGGAGCTGTGCCCGAAGTGTCCCCTCTCCCTGACCATCCCCGAATGCTCTGACTTGCCGGCCGCCTGGCATGGAGCCCCCCACACTCCACCGTGGGTGGCTGGGGTGCAGGTGAGCTTCGACCTGAGCATCTGCGATTGTGTTCCATAAGCCGGGGCGGGGGGATGCAAATGAAATCTAGAGAGAAAAACAGCCGGGGTGGGGGGTGGAAGGCACAGGCGTTCCACGAGAGAGCAGCGGGCGGCGGGCCTCTGAGCCGGCAAGAACAGCCAGGCTCAAAATGAAACAAGAATCGTTCTTTTCCTGTTGAAGAGAAACTGCCTTGCCAGCCCGCAGGCTCGGGGCCCCTTTGCCCCCCAAGCGGCCGTGGAGCAGGCGGGCTTTCACCAGGAATTCCCCCTGCCCTCCGTCTGGGCAGGCACCACGGAGGTGCTGGGGACAGTTCAGGGGGACCACCTGGAGGGGAGGCCGTGGTGCCCAGGGCCCCCGCCTGGCCTCAGACAGGTGAGCCTGCTGCAGCTTCCGTCCATCCCCACGGCGGGCGTCACTGCCAGGCACCCCAGGTCCCTGCCTGGAACCTTGTGCCTGGCCATCCCGCTGGCCGTGGGGGTGTCTCTGTGAGGGTAGAGTGTGTTGGGAGCACGAGGGGCAGAAAGTCGGGCCCTGGTCCTGGCCAGGCAGCTCTAGCTCTGGCCTGGGAAGCCCCTCTCCCTCCAGACCCCTTTCTTCATCTGCAGGGTGGACAGAGGAGCAGCTCCGAGTCGGAGGTTCTGAGGGCCCCTGTAATCATGGCTAGCGCGGGGCGGATGCGTCCTAGATGCTGCTGCCCGGACTCATCTGTGCATTAGGGACTCTCCTTGTCTTCAGCGAGGCTTTACCACCCACCGCGCATGGTGGGCCCGGGGTACGGGAGTCTCCATTCTGCAGAGGCCAGAGGGTGACAGCGTCACAGGCAGGTTAACCATGCCTGCCTCCCAGCTCCTCTGTGGCTGCTCCCTTTTGTCACCCCTTTCTGTGCCTGTGCCTCCTTGCCTAGGGATTCCAGCAGGCCTGGGGGGTCGACTGCTACCCTCCCTGGCCTCTCCACTGGGTAGCACGTGCTAGGCTGCTGAGCAGGAGGCGTGGCCCATCTGTCCGGCAGCAGATCCGGGCGGTGCACCTGCTGTGCCCGGGAGGGGGTGGCCATGCAAGGGGTGCTGGCCGACCTGCTGAGGGCCTCTGGCCACGGGGCTGGAAACCAGCTCTGGGGACTCTCCAGGGCCCCTTGGCATCTTTTTGGGCAGGTGGCCCTGCCCCCGCCTCCACCCAGCAGCTCCTCTGGTGGGGGCGCCTTTCTGGGGACCAACTGAGAGGCGGCGTGGCTGGATGGGACTGAGCTGGGCACCGCCTGCCACTGCGCTCTCCTGACTCCGTACTGTGTGCCGGCTGGGCCGGGCTGTCCTCCCCTCTGGGTCCCTGGGATGGGCAGGTCCCTGATCACTGGGCCGTCTGAAGCCTTGTTGCCCTCCAGCCTTCTCTGGGGTGGAGGGCTGTGGGGTCCTTTGGTAAAATCAGGTGCCTTGGAGCTCCAGCCTCAGATTTGGGGGCCCAGGTGATAGCCATGTGGCCTGCATCTGGTGAGGTTTCTGCTTGTTGGGTGGATGGAGAAACAGCACGGGGTGTGGGAACCTGGCCCTGGGCTGAGCACTCCAGGCTGGGTCTCTGAGTTCCATGGCCACTGCCTAGTCATCACCAGCCCTGACACCCCTGCCACCTCCCCAGGCTTCTAAGGACAGGTCTGCCTGTTGGTTCTCATCAGGGGCGGCTCTGCCTGTAGTCACCTCGCTTCTCCTGAAAAACTGGCCCTGGCCCGAGGTTTCGGAGGCCCTGGGGTCAAGGAGAAGAGGGAAGGGAAAGGTGGGGAGTTGGCATGTCCTGAGCCAGCGTTTGGGGTGTGCAGGACGGAGCCAGGAGGGAAGGGTCTGTGCAGCAGGCCCTGGTTATCCTGAAGCCGTGAGCAGCCTGCGAGGTCTTCTTGTAGCACCCAAGTGCACACCGCGTGGCCTGGGGAGGAGGGGGCCTGACAGCCAGGAGGCTGGGCCAGAGAGACAGGGCTGTGGCGGGAGTCTGGCCCCCACCTCCCAGGTGCCTGGCCAGGGTGTGTCTCCCGCCCCCTACATGTTTCAATAAGCTGTAAAGAGCTGGGAAGTGGATGCAGCTCCAGACTCAGTTTCCTCATCTGTACCCTGGTGGTTTGAACAGTGCTGCTCAGCTTAAGTTAAGTGCTCAGCTCAGCACTCAAGGTGCCCCCAGAGGGTGCCTCCCCCTTCTGTTGGAGTGCCCTGGCCTGGTGGGTGATGACAGCGACTGCTGTCAGAGTCGAGGGGAAGGTGGCGTAGATGCATCTGGTTGACTGTGTAGCTGTGCCTGGTGTGAGGGCTGTGGCCACGGCGTCCGTGGAGAGTGGGCTTCTGGAAGGTGGGCATGGGGACAGCCTCCTGCAAAGACCTGGGCCCTAGTGCCCTGGTGCATTGGTGCCATCACTCCTCAGCTCTTTCTTGAACACCTTCCAGGCCCAGTGAAGGGCTGGCTGGGCACAGGGAGCCCTTCCTGGCCACCCCTGTCCTCATGGCTGTGTTCCCCACTTCCCCACAGTGCTGGGCTCCAGCTGCAGCACCCCCGGAGTGTGTGAGTGGGCTGGGCTGGGGTGGCTGCCAGTTTGGGCACTACTTCCCGTTCTTCCTCCTGCCCCTCACCAGCCCTGGCCTACTCAGTATGACCAGCAGAGCCCCGAAACACCTTCCTTTTGCTACTTGTGGCCAAACCCATCTAGTGTCACCATCAGCCTCTCTGGGCTTCAGCCTTTCGTCTGTGGGGCAGGTCAGGGGGTTGCCCAGGTGGTGAGGAGGAGGAGGAGGATGATGGTGATGATGATGGTAATATGGTGATGGTGATAATCATGGTGATGGTGATGAGGATGGTGATGGTGATGGCCATGATGGTTGTGATGACAATGATGGTGGTGGTGATGATGATGGCGATGGTGGTGGTGGTGATGATGGTGATGGTGGTGATGGTGATGCTGATGATGGTTGTGATGACGATGATGGTGATGATGATGGTGGCAGCGAAGATGATGATGGTGAGTGATGTGATGGTCATGGTGATAATCATGATGATGGTGGCGGTGAAGAAGATGACGATGGTGATGCTGATGATGATTGTGATGACGATGATGGTGGTGTGATGGTGATGATGGTGATGGTGCAGACGTGTTTGTCATCGAGTGCTCACTAGATGCTAGTACAGATGCCTTACCCTGAGCTTTATTATGGAGAGTGGTTTCCCTGGTTAGACCTTTTGGGCCTTGGTGGGGTCTCCATGAGGGGCATTGTATTGCCCTCTGCCCTGGGGAGTTTGTTGGTCAGGACTGAAGGGCTTTAGGTTGGTGTGTCTCCCAGCTGGGACCCGGAGGTCGAGGTGTTTGGGTCGTGGTTCCTTGTCCTCATGCCCTGGGAGGCCGGGGAGGGCCGTGGCTGGAGATCCTGCAGATCTGGGTTGGAGATCCTGCCCCTGCCTTTGTATCTGTTTCCCCTGGGGGTCCAGCCACCTGGCCAGTCGTGCCTGCAAGCTATCTGCCCTTCCACGTCAGGGACCAGAGGCCTCAGGCAGCACCCCCAGGCCCTCGCCTTCACGTCACGCCCCCACGCTTCCCTGTGTTTCCCAGGCTCCCGCTCAGAGCCAGCCCCTGATCCCATATTGGGGGCCAAGGTGGGTCCAAGGGGAGTGGATAGGGTACATTGAGTCCCTCCCAGGCTTGTTGGGCAGAGCGCCAGGAGGTGAGTTCACGAAGGGAGAGCCCAGCTGCGTGGCCCGCTCCTTGGGGAGGGGACAGGGAGCCGAGACCCTGCTTTCCCCAGTTTGGGTGGGGGTGGCAACTGTAGAGGTGGGTTTGGCATTCCTGAGTCCGTGAGGTCTCCTGCTCATGGAGCCCAGGGGGCCTGAGCTCACAGAGGCGGAGGCAGTGGCCAGACTGGAGTCCAGGGCCCTGCCCTAGCCCCGCCCACCTGGGGTCACTCTGAGCCCTGGACACCTAAAGCTCTCAGGGATGTGCCTGAACCCTGGGCGGAGCTTCTGCCTGCTGGGTCTGCAGCCCTGGTCACTCTGGGCCCCTCGCAGCCTTGGGGCTGGCGGGTTTGTGGTGTCTGTCCCTCACTCAACAGAGCGTCCTGCCTGTCCCTGGGCCTTCGGTGCCCACCCTACCTGAAGCGCCCCCTCCAGGCCCTTGGGCATCCCCGTCTGTGTCACAGAGGGCTGAGGAAGGCAGTGCTAGGAAGCAGTACTTTGGAGAGGCCAGCCAGTAGTTTCTGTGGGGCCTGTGGGAGTGAAGTCCCTGTTGGGTGTCCAGGGCCTGGAACCTCTTAGAGCCACTTCCCGTGGGCGCCTGCGGACGGGTGTGGGGTGGGGGTGAAGAAGATGTGTGTCGTGGTTCACTGTTCCCCATGCCCCTCCCTCCTCGGGAGTCTGGGCTGGTCTGGGCCACTCTGGGCTCCTCAGTCCTGAGTTCTGGCCTCTGCTGACCGATGGACTTGCTGGGCCTGGCAGAGAGAGGGGACTAGGTCCTTTCTGGCCAGTGGGGAGCTCTCCCTGGGGGTCCCTGAGGCTGCCTTCCTGGTGTGCTCCCCATCTGACCCTGCTTTGAGGCCCTAGGCTCTTGGAGGGGAGCTGGAGGCAGGCTGGAGTTTCTCCTGACCACTCGTGAGGGCCGAGCTGACCTTTGTCCTCAGCAGGGGCTGAGATTTGGGGCTGGGCCCATTGGTTGGGGAAAGGGCAGGGTGACCCCAGAGGAGCTGAAATTTCAGCCCAAGCCACCTGAGCCGTAAACTGACACTCAGCTAGAGGCAGTGGGTCAGCTGTGCTCCCCAGGGCTGGAGGGGATTGGCCCTGAGTCCCGGCCCACCCTGTGCTGGGAGGTTGGAAGCAGGCGCCCAGCATGTGCTGGGAACCCACCCTGGGAGGGCTCATGGGGCCCATTCCTGTGGGCCAGCATAGCAGCCACTGCTGTTGGCATACCCATTTTATAGAAGGGGAAACTGAGGCCAGGGAGAGGTGGGCCCCGTGGCCCCAAGGGTGGGTAGGAGGCATGTCTGCCACCCGCCCCCGTTCCTGAAGCCCGTTGCCCTGTGGGGCCTGGATGCTCTGCCTCCCCCTCTGTCTGCTCCAGCCGCCCTCAGCTTCCCCCAAACCCCGACGCGCCGTGGTCCCCACCGCAGTCCCCACGGGGCTGCCACTTCTCCTCCCCCGGGTGGCAGGGGAAGCAGTCCTTCCGGAAGGTGGGGGCTGGAGGCGGGCGTCCCGGGAAGCTCCTGAGGGACCGCCGGCTCCCCGCCTCGGGGTTTCGGTTCCGGGGGGTCCCCAGGCAGAGGTGCAGGGGTGGGGGCTATGGACCCGTTCTTGTCGGGTGTGGCTCACTGCGGGGTCCTTCCTGCCCCTCTGTGCCCTCTCCCCTTCTGGACACCTCTGTTGACGCTTCCATGCCGTCCTTCGTGCCCCTCCTTGAAGCCCCTGGCCCTCTCCAGCCCCATGGGACCCCACCCTTGGTCCGTTTGGACCGCCCGTCCTTCTGCTCTGCTTGGCTGGGCCCCCGTGTCCTCTCCTGTTCAACAGGACACGTGGCCTGGGCCTTGGCCCCAGCTTGCGACCTGCTGGGACCCTGCCCTGGTTGGTCCTGCATGCTCAGAAGGGCGTTGGAGGAGCCCTGAGCTCCCCTTTGCAGGAGCTGGGGTTTCCCTGGTGGCCTGGGAGGGGCTGGAGTCCCGGGCTCGCCCCCGCCCTGCCACAGCGGGCTGGCATTTCCGGCCGCCTCCCCGCCTCCCCTGCCTGCCAGGCAGAGGCCGGAAGGGAGTTGGTGGGGGTTCCCCGGCTTCCTGCATGGGGACCAGGGGGACAGGAGGGTGGGCATTCCAGGGGGAGCCCGAGCAGCTCAGGAATTTGGGTCGGTGGGGACGTCCCTTCCCTCTCTCAAAGGGACCTCAGGGGCCACTTGCTCGGCCGTTCCTGGGTGGTGGTTGAAGTTCCTACTTGCATACAACCGCGATGGGGAACTCTGTTCTCAAGAAGCAGCCTGTGCTGTTGTCAGTCACCATGAGAACATTTTTTATTTCAACTTCACTAAATGTAACTTTTCATTCTCACACTCTGGGGCCCAGGGAGCTCCTCCGTGCCTGCTCTGGGTGCTGAGCATTCCGGGGCATTCCATGTCTGCTCACGGACTTCTGTTTCTGGCCTGCAGGCATTTGCATCTGAGACTCAGTTTTGTGTTCTGAAACGCCTTTTGTGCCAATGGAGAGAGCTGCCCACCACCTCTTCCATGCAGCCTTCCTGGACTGAACCTGGCAGCCCCGCGAGGTGCATTTGCATGTGTTGGGGCTGCCAGGGCATCCCCTCTGCCTGGACGGGGGCCTCTTTCTGGAGGTCTCTGTGAGTTCCCAGGCCCTGGCCTCCTTCCTCAGAGTCCCATCTATTGCCGATGGTGCCAGAGGGCACGTGGTGGGGGTAAGGTGTGGGGTGCTGGGGTTTGGGGCCCGGTAAGGCCCAGGTTCTGAGGGTCCCAGATTCGGCACTTGGCTTTTGCCCCTCCGCAGAGGCCCCTCTGCACCCTCTGGGTGTCAGCTGGCTCCCAGGGTTGGGTCTGGGGTCTGAGTCAGGCATCCTGCAGCCGTGGCCCCCGCCAGCCCACTGAGCTGAGCATCAGATAAGCGTGTGGTGACCGGCGGGTGACAAGGCCCTGCAAGTCCCAAGGATGACTTTTTAAGAACAACCTTATCGCAGCCACTGCTTATCGGTGGGTGGGAACAGATAAATGGCCAGGAAAAGGCAGAGCCTGCACGCACGTGGAGGGCGGGCTGGCGGCCTCTCTTGGCCGGCGGAGGATGTTTAGGCATTTTCTGCCTTTTCTTTCTAACATTCCCTTCCTGGCCAGAAAGTGCCTCTCTCCAGAAGACTCCAGAAAACACACCCAGCCATTGTCACCCAGGCTCCGGGAAAGTGTCTGCTGTGGATGTTCCGTGTAAACAGGAAGCGCCCGGAGTGGGGGCCTGGGGCAGCTGGGGTCTTGCCGAGGCGGGCATTGGTGGGGTGGCCGCCCCCTCCAGACTCAGGGGCCCCCAGGGGCTCACGGTCATCTGTTGGGAGCAACTGCAGACACTTGTCCCTGGGGTGCAGAGGAGGGGGGGTATGCCTGAGGAGCCAGGCCCCCACGTTCACATTTGGGGGATGGGCTGCACCCACAGGCTGGGTGCCCTTTCCCCCCATTTCCCCCTTTCTCCCGGAGTTCCTCCTTGCACCCCGTCTTTCCTGCCCGGTTTTCCCCTCCATCTTATTGGCTCCCCCTCCTCACGGTCCTCAGACTTGGGCGGGGTGTGGGTGGTGCCTTGGGGGGGCTGGGGGAGCTTTGGGGTGCAGCCTGGCAGCTGGCAGTTAAACAGGCCTCCTCCCTCCCTCCTTCCTTCCGGCCGAAGCTTTCTCCCGCCGCTCCCTCCCCTTCCTGCCAGAGCAGCAAACAAATAAACAGCCCAGCAGCTCAGGCCCAGCGCAGGGCCAGCGGCCAGCGTGGACCCGCAGCAGCCTCTGCAGCTGTGTGAGGGGGAAGTCCCCCCGCCCCCCGCGGGAACACTCCCTGTCAGGTGTGGCCGGCCAGCAGCAGAGGCCCCTCCGAGAGGCTCTGGGCCCGCCTGGCACTGCTGGCTGCACGCAGCCCCTTAAGGAGAACAGCCCCCACCCCCGCCCTCCCAGTCCCCTCCTCTAATTCAGAGCCCTCCAGTCCCCCCAGGATGCAGAGGGACAGGGGGTGGAGGTGGGGAGCTGTGAGGATCCGGGAGTGACTTCTCCCTCTTGGCCGGGAAATCCTCCTTTCGTTCCCAGAGGCTGGGCAGCCAGGCCTTCAGGCTTCTGGATGCGTTTCTGGGGTGGGATGCTCCTGGGATGGACCCCGCCCGGCCCAGCCTGCTCCCAGATGCCCCAGCGGTTCCCTGGCTCCTCTTGGTCTGTGGTCTCGGTGGAGATGTCTGCAGAGTGCATTTTGCAAAGTCCTTTTCTTTCTCTTACACCTCGAAGTCAGCGGGGTGCTTCTCTGGACTGCATGACAGGGGCGGGGCCCGCCCTGTTCGCCTCAGCCTCGGCCTGCAGAGTGGCCGTGCCTCTCCGCCTGTCACAGATGAGGAGACGTGCTTGGACGGGGATGAAGCTGCCTCAGGGTTCCTCGTCCAGGGGCGGGTCCAGGTGTCCCGGTTGTGGCCTGCTGGAAATTACAGTGGCCGAGGGGCAGCTGCAGGTTTCTGGGCCTGTGCCTTTAGGCAACTCTGGCCCCTTCCCTGTGCCTCAGTTTCCTTGTCTGTCACAGGTGGGTGGACAGGGTTGCAGGAATTCAGTGGATCAAGGATATGCAGCCGGATCTTGTCTGCTACTCTTGAACCTCCTTTTCTGTCTGCCTTCTCTCGCCAGCTTCTAGCGGAGACCTCTGGGCGCATGGAGTTGGGCATCCACGCCTGGGTTCAGGGAGTTGCGTGACCAATAGGGCTGATTTGCAGTGCTGGTCTTTGCCAGCAGGCCCCGCTGCATCCGGTTCTGGAATTCCTTAAGCTTTTGTTTTCAAGTTTAGTGAAACGGTTTATTTCCAATGTTGCGAATGGCTAGGGTTTCAGAAGAATCAGATGAGGCTCGTTTGCTGGTGGAGTCAGAAGGTGCAGGGGCAGGCAGGCCCCCCCACACCCTGGCTTGAATGTGGAATTCCAGGGCCCCCTCCTGCGGCCCTCCTCCCGGGATGGAAACGGATAAATGCGTCCAGAAGGGGGGTCCGGCAGGCGTGGCAGAGCACCCCGTGTTCCTGCTGGGACCACCCCACCGTAAGGGCTGGCTGCTGCCCAGCACCTCTGTGGACAAGTGCCTAAGGCCCTGGATAAGAGCTCAGGCCTTGGCCGGAGTCAGGTCTGCCCCAAGTCCTGAGTTCCGAATGCGGGTCGGTCGTGGTGTCTGCAGCGCGACGGTGCGTGTCCCCCGACTCAGTCTGTACAGGGCTTCTTCCTGCTCCAGGCCTGGCACTCAGGGAACGCTCAGGACACGGGCCCTCCGAGGGTCAGGGGGCGAAGTCGTCCTGGGGCCGTTGAGTGGGGCAGCCGGCGTGGGTCCCCCGACCCAGGGTGTGTGTGGACGGAGGCCACTCCATCCCGCCCATGGTCCCAGTCGACTTTTCAAAAGCACGTGTGATCGCTGCAGGCTGGGGCGGGAGACCATTTTGCAGATGGGAAGACCGAGGCCCAGAGAGGTGCCTTGCCCGGGCAGAGGCAGGACTCGCTGTCGCCTGCGGCTCCTGGCTTGTGCTGCCTTGTTTGGGCTCCTCCAGTTCCTGATGGTCTGCTCAGGCCCGGGGGCAGTGGATTCACCACCTGAGAGCCTCCCTCCTGGGGATGCTTCTGCTTGCCAAGCCCTCGGCGGGGATGGGGAGGCCTAATTAGCCATTATTGGTGCTTTGAAATCCCAGAGATGAAAGGCTGATGTGTGGGAGGTCCCAGCCTCTCCCCAGACTCTCTGCGGGCTGCCTGTCGCCATGCCTGGCGCACACCCAGGCCCCCTCCATGAGGCCCACCTGGAAGCTCCCTGCCCCCGGGCTGCAAGCTGCCAGGCCTGGGCACACACACAGGAGTGTGCACCTCTCTGGGGCCCCACCAGTCAGGGAGGCCTGGGGGTACCACCGCTGCTGGGGTACCTGAGCAGGCCCAGTCAGTGTTGCCTGGTGGTTAAGTCCGCAGACTTTGCAGTGGGTCAGCCTCCTGGTGCTGGTCCCGCCCTGCCATGGGCAGCGGTAGGAACGCAGGGCCTCAGTTCCCCAGCTGTGAACCTCCTAACGCCACGCATCAGTCTACACCGAGGATGTGGACTTGCCCCTGCTGCAGAGTGGGTGCTCTGCAAATTTCAGCCTTCATTATTTTTATTAGTATTCCCAGACCTTCACCTAGACCTCCTGAGTAGATGGGCAGAGGGTCTGGCAACTCCTGGCGACCAGGCATTCCAGGTGGACAGGCCTGGAGTGTTGAGTGTCCAAGCGGCAGCCATCCGGCCTCCCTGACCAGATAGGCATCTTAGCGCATGCTGACGGCAGCTGTCAGCCTGCCCGTCCTGCACCTGCCTGGGGCCCGGCCTGAGCCCTAGAGCCTGGCCGGGTGGGATGCTGCCCTGGAGGGGGTGGCGTTGAATTTGTGTCAGTGAGCCGTTAGGATCACCGGGGGTGCCTGGGGCATCTCGGGGCCTCGTGCTCTCTGTGGCCAGAGGGGCAGCGGGCCAGTCATTGTGGATTCCTGACCGCCTTCCTGTGGTTCTTGTCTTGCAGACTTCTCCACCCAGGTGAACTCCTCGTCCCTCAACTCCCCCACGGGGCGTGGCTCCATGGCCGCCCCCTCACTGCACCCCTCTCTGGGGCCCGGCATGGGCTCCTCTCTCGGCTCCCCAGGACAGCTGCACTCGCCCATCAGCTCGCTGAGCTCACCCATCAATGGCATGGGCCCACCCTTCTCCGTCATCAGCTCCCCCATGGGCCCCCACTCCATGTCGGTGCCTACCACACCCACCCTGGGCTTTGGCACTGGCAGCCCCCAGGTAAGTGGTGGGCGGGGCCAGAGGGGCGGGGCCTGGGCCTCACCTGCAGGATACCTGCTCCATCCTGTGGGCTGGGCCAGAGGGGCGGGGCCTGGGCCTCACCTGCAGGACACCTGCTCCATCCTGTGGGCTGGGCCAGAGGGTCGGGGCCTGGGCCTCACCTGCAGGATACCTGCTCCATCCTGTGGGCTGGGCCAGAGGGGCGGGGCCTGGGCCTCCCCTGCAGGACACCTGCTCCATCCTGTGGGCGGGGCCAGGGGCGGGGCCTGGGCCTCACCTGCAGGACACCTGCTCCATCCTGTGGGCGGGGCCAGGGGCGGGGCCTGGGCCTCACCGGCAGGACACCTGCTCCATCCTGTGGGCGGGGCCAGGGGTGGGGCCTGGGCCTCACCGGCAGGACACCTGCTCCATCCTGTGGGCGGGGCCAGGGGGTGGGGCCTGGGCCTCACCTGCAGAACACCTGCTCCATCCTGTGGCCCCTGGAAGGCAGGTGCTGTCGTTTCCTCTCTCAGTCTCTGGGAAGCAGAGCCACAGAGGCGGCCTGAGCCTGGGTGTGTGTCCAGGTCTGCTGACTCCTGAGCCCGTGACCCTCAGAGGTTGTCAGCCAGGCAGGTCCCCTACCCTCCCGGGATTCGGAGCTCTGTGGGGTGGGGACTCCACCTTCCTCGGGTTTAAACCCTCCACCCTGGAGCCCCGTGTCCTCACAGCTGGCCCTTCTCTGGCCGGCCCTTCCCTGCTGGCCTCTGCTCACACCCACGCCGGGCAGTTTCAGTGCCCCTGGGCCTGGACCTCACAGGCGAGATGTGTCCAGGCTCGGTGCAGACACGCCCCTCCTCGGGGATGCCAGGCCTCGGGTCCACGGGGGCCTCGGCTTCGTCTGCCGGGCTTGGTGGTCTTGTCCATGTCATGTGTTTGCTCAGACACTTCTCTAGAACAGTCTGGCTGCTGGGGTCGTGTCTGGCTCAGGTGCCTGGCCGGGCCTGGCTCAGTCCAGTTCTTGCCGTGGGACCTGGAGGCACCTCTTGTCCGAGCCCTGCAGAGTTGTTCTGAGTTCCCAGGACCCTGGGTTGTGAAGGGGCCTCAGGGCCCAGCTGGGTGTCTCTCTCCTGGCTCTGGGTGGTCGTGGTGGATTTCTTGCTGGTGGGCGGGGAGACCTGTCTGAATCCCTGTGGGTCCGCCCTCTCTCGGGGTCTCAAGCTGTCCTTCCTGGAATAGGCAGGGCTCCCTCTCGCTCTGAGTGTCCAAGACCGGGCTCAGCTGTTCCTCCCCAGGGAGGTGGAGGCGTGCTCTGGTGTACCGTCTCTTTGGGGCCTCAGGACAGCCCTCCAGCTCCCCTGCCCAGAGCCACCAGTAATAGTGTCAGCTGTGTCCTCTGGACTACCAAGCCCTCTGCTGCCCACGGAGCTATGCCACCTCCAGGGCAGCCCACTCTGCTCCCGGCCCAGGAGGGCTGGAGTGCCATTGGGGTCTGTAGGCAGCCCACTGCCCATCTGGCTGGGCCTGTCTGGAGGTGGCTTTGGTGGAGAATCTTGCTGGCTTTTCCAGGGTGACCTTGTCAGCCCCTTTGCAGCCGGGGGATGGATGCAGAAGAGCTAGGGCCTCAGGCATCAGTGCAGAGCTCCCGGGACCCCCTCATGTCGCCTTCTAGAAGCAGGCAGAACGCCCCAGGTGCTGGCATGAGGGAGATTGGGCCGCCTTCCTGGGCCTGGCCGTGTTATTTTTAGCATAGCCGCCCCACCCCTGTTCTTGCTGGTTGCAGCATGTCACACACTGACATGGCAGATGAAGACTGGCCTGCGCCCGTCCCACAGGGGACCGGGATAGAGGCAGGTCCCACTGGCGCTCAGAGCCCCATGAGGCTCCTTGCTGGTTCCAGGCCTACTGCCTGCCCTGGACGCCCCGAGGGCTTGTGCACAGTAGGAGCCTGGGTGTGAGGGTCTGCAGTGGGGGCTGTGCCAGCCCTGGGCCCTAGGTGCCCAGCCAGGGTGGTGGTGATGCCTCCAAACCTCTGGGGAGCCTGGTGCCCCTTGGCACTGTTAGCCGTCTAGGGGAGGGGTGGGCGGTGCAGAGGAGGGAGGTCTTTGGGGCCACGTCCGTCCTGTTCTCTGTTGTTCTCTGTTGCTCTCTGTTGCTCTCTGCACACAGCGAGGTTCCTGGCACGTAGTGGGGGCGTGCTGAATCCAGGTTGCTTGTGAGTGAGGGGCTCCAGGCCCTGTGAGGTTGATGAGGTGATCAGTGCAGGAGTCGGGCCTGGGAGGGGGGTGAGTGTGGGGAGCAAACCTGGTGTGCCCCAGACGTTCATACTGTCCTGCTCGTCAGCCATCCATCCGTCCATCGGTCAGTTGGACGGCAGTTAGTTTTGCCTTGGTCTGAGCCCCATGCTCGGCCTCCAGCCGCTCTTCCGGGGTAGCCTCAGTCCCCCGGCCCCTGACCCCCATCGCTCCTGCCCTGGGAGCTGAGTGCAGCTTCTAGCTGAAGCAGTTTCTCCTGGACACCCGGAGTTCCCCATGTTCATGGGAGTGTGGGTGGAGTTCAGGGGGGGCATGCCCCCACTCCTGCCCCAAAACCACAACCACGAAGTCATAGCTGCTGCAACCAGCGAGGTTCTCTGACTTCTGCTGTTGTCGAGGAGGGCCTGGCACTCTGCCAAGCACCGCCTGCTCGAGTCCACAGCCAGGGAGGGCCGTCGATGTCCCTGAGTCCACCTCACCCCGCCTCTCGGGGAAATGGGCGCCGGGGGTCTGGGCAGAGCCAGGCCAGACCACAGGTGCCGGCCTGAGCTGCCCCGCATGTCTCCCCTGGTCTGGGGGCTCCACCAGCGCAGGAACCAGGGAGCATTTCCCACCGTGTCCCAGAGCCGCTCACAGTGCTTGGCACTCGTGGGCACCTCGGTGTCCAGGCCTCGCCAGCCCCGCACAGCCTCCATGGGGCAGGGCGTGTCCAGGCCTGCGGGGCGGCCGGCCCTGCCTGCTCCTTGTTGTGGGCACCACGGTCGTGCGGCCTCTGCAATGGGTCGTCTGCATGAGGCTAAGCGGACTTCACAGGGTGTGTCGCCTGCCTTGGTGGGCAGATGAGGCCAGCGAGGCCAAGGGCGGCTCTTGGTGGGCGGCGGGTCCGGAGCCTCCCACCTGAGTTCTGACCGTGGGTAGTGGGCCTCCCCTGCGTGGGCACGGGAAGGAAGGGCGTGGTGGGTGGGGGAAGGAGTGGGAGAGACGGCCGGGCCCCAGGGGGGCGCTGTGGAGGCGGGAGGTTATTTTAGTGAGTCTCGTAGGCTCCCGGGGGGAACCGAAATAGATGCCAAGGATGTGAAAGGGGAAATGGGCGGGCCCCTCCCTGGCCACGCCACGGAGTCCTCGGGCTCCTGGGAGCAGAGTGGAGCAAGCGGGGAGCAGACCCCGTAGGTGAGGTCTGCGGAGGGGGCCTATGCGGCAGGACGAGGCCCCAGGGGCCGCCCCGCGCTCTGTTAGGGGAGCTGTGAGCCCGGCCCGAGGCCTGCCTGCTTGGAGCTGGGAAGCGGAAGAATGGCCCCTGGCCTCTGCACAGCCTGCCCCAGTGGCCACGTGGGGATGCCCACCAGTCGAGGCGGAGAAGCAAAGCGGGCGCCCGGGCCTGTAGTGAGGGTGCGGCTGCAGCACCGCCTTCGTCTTCCCACACGTGCGGGGGCTCCTCGGGCTCCCAGGGCCTCTGGGCCGACCGCTGTGCCCATGGGGACCTGGAGCCTGGGAGGGCAGGGTGCCCCCGGCACACGGCCTGGGAGCCAGCTCGCCCCGGCACTGACCCTGACTGACCGCTCCCCCTGCAGCTCCTTCCCTGCTGCTGTGGTCCTGCCTCAGTTTACCGAGGGCAGGCGCCAGTCCCAAGGGCCTGCACACGGGGGCTAGGAGACAGGGCAGGCGGCCCTACCCACCCAGTGTGGTTTGGGCGGCCGCAGAAAGAGGGGAGGCCCGAGTTCCTCTCCTCTGTGCCGCCAGGAGGGTCCAGCCCTGGGACTCGTGGCCGGGCTCCCGCAGCACGGGGACGGCTGGAGCCCAGAGAGGCGTCCCACCTGGCCCCCACGCCGCGCCTCCTGCTCATGGGTCCTCAGTGGCTCCCGCAGTTGGGCCCCTCGGGACCAAATGTTGCTCTGGCAGCCCCTCTGCCTGGGACGCCCGCCCGCCCGCCATCGTCCAGGCCCAGCTGGTGGTCTCCTCCTGGAGGCCGAGTGCTCATGCAGCCGCCGCTTGTGCCGCGTGAGCCGGGTCGTTCGCTGCCTGTCAGCACTGCTGTGGATCAGCTCGGTGACCCCGACATCAGCCTCACATGGATGCACTCACGTTATTCCATACGAGAAACCTCAGGCTCAGAGAGATGTGATAATTTCCCCTAAGTCACACAGCAGATGGAGGAGGCAGGATCCGGAGGCCTGGGGACAAGCCCCTTCTCCCTCCTCCTGGCATCTCGGACCCGGCCAGCGAGCACTGCAGGGCAGGGCTGGGCTGTGTGCTCCTAGCTGGCTGGGCGCTTAGTGAACAGTGCAATGTGGGATTGCTGAGTGGCTCAGGGCAAGCCCGTCCTCTGGGGGCCTCGGTTTCCCCTTCTCCAGCGTGCGGTGATCACCTCGGTGTCACCACCTGCTGACTCTGAGAGGGCTGAGCTCAAACCTCTGCTCTGCCACTGGGCAGCTGTGTGCCCTCGGCCAGGCCCCTGACCTCTCTGAGCCTCCACGTCTGCATCTGGGAAATGGGAGAGCACGTCCCCGCGGGGTGTTCCTCACAGGGAGAGGCGAGCGCGTGTGCAGAGCCCGGCACGGTGGCACCGAGCACACAGCGGGCGCCTTCTCTTGGTCGGTGTCCCTTCTTAGCTCCTCTCTCAGCTGGGAAGGCTCCTGAGCGCTGCAGACGGCGCAGGGGGCATTCTCGAATGACAGAGGGCTGCGCTGTTCTGCAGTGGGGTCCCCGTATGCCCTCGCGCCCCCCTCGGCTCCTGTGTCCTGGCAGCCCGGGTGGTCAGAGCCGGCCTCCTGGCCTCTCTGCACCCCCCTGAGTCCCCTGGGGGTTAAGCATCTTCAGAGCCGCATGGCCACCTGGGTGGAGGGAGGGGTCCTAGAGCCCGCTGGGCTGGGAGAGTCACTGCCGGCGCTGAGGGCTTTGGGGGGGGGTTCTGCGTTGTGTCCTTTGAGCCACAAGGTCCTGCCGTCCCATGAGAAAGGGGGGTGGGAGTTGGGGGCCGTGGGGGAGGAAGGAGGTGCGGTTCCCGCCCGCAGGAGGGGCCGGGGCTACCAGGGGGCAGCGCAGCAGCTGCTGCTGCCCGTCCCCAGAGGCGTGCACGCCACCCAGTTTCCGCCTTTGTCAGGGGTTTGCAGAAGTGGGGGTGCGGGGCTGCATGGCGCTGCCCGGCCGGGGTCCTGGCGCCTGCAGAGACGGCGGGCTCGCAGGATGCGGCGGGAAGCACCTCTGGGCCCTGGGCGCTGGCGGGAGGGCTGGGGTGGACGCAGCGGAACCAAAACTGCTGTGTCATCGCAGCCGCGGCAGCTGTTGCCAGGGTGACCGGTGAGTTTCCCACGCTTCCTCCTGGCAAGGCGTCAGGCGGCCGAGGGTGGGGCGGAGGGCTCTGTGGAGAGGGGACGGTGTCCCTGCAGCGGACGCCCGAGGGGTGTCTCCGTCCCTCTCTCCCTGGGTCCTGAGATTAGAGACCCCGCCCCGCCCGCAGAGGCCCGGGAAGTGTAGCCTGGTGGGGTGGACCCCAGCTCTGCTCCGTCCTCGCTGTGACCAGGGCTCAGTGCTCGTCTGTGGGTTGGGGGTCCCCCAAAGTGCCTGCCTCAGCAAGAGGGTCCTGGAGCTCACGCTGTCCTGCCGAGGGAGCGCCCAGTAATGGGAGGTGGTTCTTGTTTAGGTGGGTGAGGGGCAGGGAGCATGAGCAGGGGCCTTGTGGGGGCCTCCTTCCCGGGTCTGGGGTCGGCCGTGGGAGGGTGGAGCCCTGAGGGCAGGGCAGCCTCTGCCAGCCCAGCGGAGCACCCCCGGGCAGGCGTCCAGCTGGCGCTCAGCCGGCCTGGGCTCTGCCACTCCGGGCTGTGTGGCCTGGGGTGGGCAGGGCTCCTCTCTGAACCTCAGTTTCTCTCTGTAAAGTGGGGGTGTGCCACAGGGTTGTTGGGGGGACTCTAGCACATGCCCCCCAGTGCATGGCACCAGCCTGCCAGGGCTGACCCCCAGTGTCCCCTCCCCAGCTCAACTCACCCATGAACCCCGTCAGCAGCAGCGAGGACATCAAACCCCCACTGGGCCTCAACGGTGTCCTCAAGGTCCCGGCCCACCCCTCAGGGAACATGGCATCCTTCACTAAGCACATCTGTGCCATCTGCGGGGACCGCTCCTCAGGTAGGCTGCCGCGGGCGCAGGGGACAGCAGGACCCACGGGTGGGGGCGGGGGCCTGGCCAGGCCACCAAGGGGGTGCTGGGAGCTCCCCTTTCACATGGGCCTTCTAGTGGTTTCAATCAGGGAGGCAGTAAGTGGGGGATGCCACCGTGCGCAGGGTGGTCCGGAGGCTTCTGGAGGGAGGGCAGCTGTTGGTGATGACGATGACAGAGGGGGCTGTGCCCCTCTCTGGTCTGTGCCCTGGGCGAAGTGCCCCTCGCATCCTGCCTCTGAACCCCGACGGCACCCTCTTCTGGGGCCGCTGGCTCAGACACAGAGGGGACGGCCTCACCAGTGCCTGGTCCTCGGTGGGGCCGCTCCCTCGCCCGGCGGATGGAGCTGGAAGGCTGGGGGGTCTGCAGACGAGGGGGCCATCGGAGAGGACGCCCGCTCCGCAGTGGACACTCTGGGGCTCACGGCCCGCCCGCCCCCCTGCAGGCAAGCACTACGGGGTGTACAGCTGCGAGGGCTGCAAGGGCTTCTTCAAGCGGACGGTGCGCAAGGACCTGACCTACACCTGCCGAGACAACAAGGACTGCCTGATCGACAAGCGGCAGCGGAACCGCTGCCAGTACTGCCGCTACCAGAAGTGCCTGGCCATGGGCATGAAGCGGGAAGGTAGGCCACCGTGCCGGGTGGGCCAGGGTCAGCCCTCTCCTCCACGGGGCCTCCTGCGCCCTGTGGCCCCTGAGCACGGCGTGGAGCCCTGGACTTGGCGGCTTTGCAGCCCTCTGGCGCGGCCAGCTCCTTTGCATACCTCTGGTGATAGGGTGCTCACTCCCTCCAGAGGCCACTGCTGTACTGTGGGCGGGGCGTCCCCGTGGGTGATGATGGTACCAGACCTCCCAGCCGGGTGTTGATCTCACTCACCAGATCGTTACTGAGCGCCCGCTGTATGCCAGGCTCTGGGACACAGAAGGGGTAGCCTGGGTCCTGCCCGCTGGCAGCTGCCAGCCCTGTGAGGGACAGGCGTCGATCAAACCCTCTCCGAGGTCGTAGCAGGCCCGGGTCCCGCACGTGGGCTCTGGGAGACGGGCAAAGGCAGAAACACAGGGAGGCCCGCGACTGGGCGTGGGAGGTGGGGGCGTGCAGTGGAGTGGTTGGAGCCCAGGACGGCAGGTCCATGTGTCCTGCGGCCGTGTTCCGGTTGTCCAGTATGGGGACGGTCGAGGGGCCCTTGTGGGGACAGCCCTGATTGGGGGATGGAGGGAGCAGGGAACTCCAGAGACTGTCAGGGTGTCCCTGAGCCAGCCCGACGCCAGGGTTGTCCTGCACCCCGCTTCCTCCTGCAAAGCTGGTGGGGGTGCCCAGCAGCACCCAGGGCCTCGGAGCAGCGGGACTCGAGCCGTGGGCCTCTTGGCCTTGGATCTTATCGACAACATTTGTCGGGGGTGGGTCGCGGGGGTGGGTAGCATGGAAGGTCACTCTCCTCAGGCCATTGAAATTGTCAAGCTCCCGAGTCCGTGGCCCCAGCTTGCAGTGTGACCTCTCCCAGCCCCTATGTGTCCGTGGCCTGTGCAGGTCTGACGACTCCTGCATCCTGAGTGGACTCTCTGGGCCATGGTGCATCCACACTTGAACGGCAGATGGACCCCACCCTGCTGAGTCTGCGCCCGAGGCCTCGTGGGCTTGGGAGGTGCTCTCTGGGGTCGGGGTCCGCGTGGTCTATTCCCTTCTCCGCTGTGGCTGCTCCCGTGGCCCACACGTGGCCGGCGTTTGTCCACCTCGTCCCCCGGCCCCTGACAGGGTCCCCGAGCTGCTGTCTCACCCCCGAGGACTGTCCTCTCGCGGTGGCTGCAGTCTTCACCTCCTTTCATCCATTTTTTTCTTTTGCACCTTCTCGGCCCCACTTGTTCTTGTTGAGAAACTGAAACCCCAGCTGTGCCTCGTGGTCCTGCAGGATTTCCTCCTTGAGGCTGTGAGGGCGAGTGTGGGGCGCAGTGATGAAGGCGGGGCACCGCGGCAGCCGCTGTCTCCTGCAGCTGGCACCACTCCTGGTGAGGGGCAGCGGGTCCGTGGACCACAGAGAGGGGCCTCGTGGGCTCGGCGCTGAGCTGCGGGGCCTGGCCTGGGCTGTGCAGGGCGTCGTATAATGCTTGGCCCACCTTGCCTTGTGCAGGTGGAGAAACTGAGGTCCAGAGGGTCCAGGGCTTGCCCAGGGTCGCGTGCTGGGCTGGAACCCGGGCCTCTGGCTCCCAGTGCAGACTCTATTCCTTTAGGCCAGTGAGAGGGCAGAGGAAGCATGTATCTGGCCAGGGGAGGCGTGTGCCTAGCCCCGGTTCCTTGGATGCCCTGTGTAGTCAGGGAGGGCTTGCTGGAGGTGTTGGGCACAGGGTTGTTCCTGAAGGATGGAAACTTGGGCAGGGGACACGTGTGGTGGGCAGCGGATTGGTGTGTTCCCAGGCGTGGAGCTGGGCCAGAGGGCCAGGCGCCAGTGTGCTGGTGGGAGGTGGGGCCCCCGCATGAGGCTCAGGGGTCCTGGAGGACAGCACCACATGGTGAGCTTGGCTTTAGCCCCTGAGACCGACCGTTCACTTGCTGAGCTCACCGCTCCTGGTGCCAAGCACCACGCCAGGTACAGCAGTGAGCTGGGGGCATCTGTCCATTGAAAGTGACCGTCAATAACCAGGCAGGGCCCCTGGCGTGGTCACTGATGACTTAGGGGAAGCGTGGGGCACTGTGGGAGCCCAGAGGAGGCACCTGACCCAGCCGAGGGCAACGGGCAAGGCTCGGGTGGGCGGGAGGCGTCCAGGCTGATGCCTGAAGAGTGGAAAGGTGTCAGGCAGAGCGTGTGCCCCACTGGAGGGAACAGCTGGGCAGAGACCGAGAACATCAGCAGATGTGGCACAGTGCAGGGCGTGGATGCCATTCCGAGGCCCAGGGAGTGACCCTCCCCGGATCCCTAGGACTGTCCAGTAAACACTGACCCCTTCCTGAGTCCCCCTCAGCCTGTCCACCTGTGAGCCTGGGCATCATCAGACTCCAGCTGCCTGTCCCCCAAGGCCTTGGGGAGAGGGGGTGGCACTCCTGTCCCATCCCAGGGGAGCTGCAGAGTCTCAGGGCCAGGAAGACCTGGAGTCACCTGGTCTGACCTCTCCCCTGGTGCCCGGCAGTGACCGGGTCTCGTTACAGCAGCTGTTAGGAGCGCCTGCTGTGTGCGGGGCCTCGTGGGGCCTTCGCCCCCATCTCCACGCACTCTCTCTCTCCCCCGTGGTGCCACGATGCTGTCCCCATACCTCCCATGTGGAGAAACGGGGTGCAGAGAGCTTGGGCACTTGGGGGGTCTCAGGGCCAATGCAGGCGGGGCCGGGGCTGTAGCCATTTGCCTGGTCCGGAGCCACATGGCGGTGCATCTCTCTTGTCCCTGCTCTCGCGTCTGATGGGTAAATCTGGTGCTTTGGGCGCGTTCCTGAGGTGCCACAAGGCCCTTGAGACCTGATTTATGGGCCGTTAGATGAATGCCTGGTCCAGTCAGGCCCCGCCTCCCCTTTGCCTCTTACTGGATTTATGAATCACGAGCATGCAGTGAAACCCTCCCACAGCGCTCTCTCGTGCCCCAGACACAGCAACCTGCAGCTGGGCCTAGCTGGCCGGCTGTGTGCGGGTTTGTGCAGCCCTGAGAGCCTTGAGGACGGCAGGAAGGCGGGGCGGGGCCTCCTGCAGGGAGCTCTGTCCTCTTGTGGGTGGCAGCTTCTCTTACCCACGCTCCCCCGGGCGTGCAGCTCCTAGCGAGGGAGCGGTCTGTCGTGTGTCCCGGCACCCATGGGCCCAGTCCAGAGCCTCGCTCCTGGGAGGAGTGACCAGCGGCCCCAGTGTGGCCTCCTTGCTGGCCCTGCAGGGCACTCCGCGGTCTCCCAGGTCAAGCGGCCCAGAGGAGTCGAGAGGCCCACCCCCCCACCCCGCCAGACAGCCTGCAGCTGGGCGCTGCCCCCAGTCCCCCGGGAACTGTCCTGAGACAGAGCTCCTGTCCTCTCCGCTGTCCTGGGGCAAACCACTGCAAGGAAGGCTCCCTGGCAGCGGCGGGGCTGTGGCTGCATGAGTTGGGGCAGCGTGGCAGCCTGGGGAGGGGGCCGCGTGTGCCAATCCAGCTGTGACTGGAGCATATAGGATGAGAGCTGTTGGCTCCCAGGGCTGGCCTGTGCCCTCCTGAGTGCCAGCCCTGCAGCGGGCAGCTGTGCTGACTGGCCTTGATGCTGCCCGACTCCTCGGCGAGGCTCGTGATCACACCTGTTACAGGTGAGGACGCAGAGGCCTGTACCTGGCGGCCTTGCTGAGTGTGGTGCTGGGAGGGCGCAGCTCGGGGCACCCAGCTGGCTGAGCGAGAGCCCAGGGGGAGCTTCTCTGGCTCGGGGCTGACAGGGACCCCACCTCCGCCACTAATGAGGGATGCAGGCTGACGGGCATCTGCTGTTGGGCAATGGTGAGGGGCCCTGGCACACAAGCAGCCGGGGGGGGGGGGGGGGGACGACGACTCGTTCCGCAGCATTCCGGGGGAGGTAGGGGCAGAGGCCCAGGTGGGAAATGCACGTGGGCTGGCCTCCACCAGGCTGAGCCCGGGCCTGTCTGCTGGGGCACGCAGTGGCAGGGCTTGGGGGCCCTGCCGGCGCTCACAGTCTGACAGGGGAGGCAGGCCCCACACTCCGGGCTTCCCAGTCTGATGGGGGAGACCTGGCCCCACCTGGGGTGACCTGGGGTGACCTGGTCCAGGCTGGAGGGGGCAGCACTGCTGCCCCCACCTCTCTGCTTCCCTCCTCCTCCTCTAGGAGGGCCTCTCCTGCTCCTTCTGCCTCCGTAGGCTTCCTGCACCCCATCTCCTGACTCTGAAGGACTGGGGTGTGGAAACGGCAGGGTCTGTGTGTGTGCGTGTATATGCGCATGTGTCTGTGCGTGTGCATGTGTGTACATGTGTGCATGTGTGTGCATGCATGGGCGTGCGTAGCCCCACACGTTTCTGCTGTAGAGAAAGAGCCCCTGCTGTGTTCATGTGCTGCCCTGTCAGCATCACCTTTCTGAGCCTCAGTTTCCTCCTCTGCACAGTCGGGGGGTCGGCAGGATTCCCCCCCGCCAGCTTGTGGGGAGGAACGTGCAGGGGGCAGCACCGTGCCTGGCTGGTGGTGGAGCTGGGAGTAGTGACTGTGGTGTGTGCATGTGTGTGCGTGTGTGCGAGTGTGCGTGCGTGTGCATATGTGCATGTGTGTGCGTGCCCGTGCGAGTGTATGTGAGCATTGTCATATGCAGGCTCCTTGTCCTGGATTGAGTCCCCTGAGGGAAGGAGGGACGTGTCCTCTGAGCTGGAGAGCCCCTAACTCACCATGTGACCTCTGCAGGATGCCCCGTCTTCCGGTCTGTTGTCCCAGACTTAAGAAGAGGCGGCTGGGCCAGAGCCCTTTGGTGAAATCCAGTCCTGCCTGCCGTGGGGGCTGGACAGGGGACGAGGAAGGGCCTGCCAGCTGGCCGTGCCCAAAGCAGAGGAGGCAGCAGGGCCGGGGAGCTGCCAGCCCCGGACGCCCCCTTCCCAGCGCCTGGCTTCCTGCCCGGCCCCGGGAGCCAGGAGGGTGGCGGTGGGCATGGCGGCAGGTTGGGGGTGTCCCATTCTGGCTGGGGGACTGCTCGCCCTCGTGTCAGCGTGTCTCCTATGAGAGGAGGTTGGGGACCCCAGTTATGTTGGGCGTTGAGCCCCCTTCCCGGGTGTGTGTGTGGCTGCTGGGGAGGGGTCAGTCTGTGCCTCTCGGGTCTTTCCGGGTGTCCCCAGCGCAGGGCTCGGCCCAGCCTCCTCCGCCTGCCTGCTCCGGGCTGGAGGATAATGAGGCCCTGTCTTCACAGACGCCTCCCGCCTGAGGCTTCCCGGCGCCGGCAGAACGTAAGTCCGACATGACTCCATCTAGGAGGTGAGGGAGCTGGCAGAGCATCAGCACCCGGGATCCGCCTGCTCCTCCGCGTCTGTAAATAAAACCGTAGTATTTATAACGATGCTGCTCAGAGCTGCGGGCCCTTCATGGCTTCAAGCGCTTCACAAAGTGCTCGCTAATTAATTCTTGTGCCCCCGTGGTGGAGGCAGGTGCCGAGGAACCCCCGCCCGCTGCCCGCCCCCTTCCACACCCTGGGCCTGCCCACACTCGGGCCGCCCCATCCTCCCCCCTGTGCCCTGGGACTGTCCTCGGAGTGGAGGAAATGCCCGTCGCTGGGCCACGTCCTGGGGAGTGGGAGGTGCTGTGACAGCTGTGAGCGTCCCGAGGGTACTCCCGGTGGATCCGCCCCAAGAGCACCTTCTCATGGGTCCGCCCCGAAGGCTGCGCTGTCAGTCTCATTCTATGGCCCAGGCAGCAGGCACAGAGAAGCGGGGGATTTGCCTGAGGCCACACAGCCATTAGGGGCAGAGCAGGGTCTGGGGACCTGGGGCCCTCTGACTCCAGAGCCTGTAGCTTTAAGCTGCCCACTGTCCTGAGAGCTCAGCCACACCCCTTTGGCTCTCTGGGCCTCAGTTTCCCCACCCGGTAAAATAAGGCGGTTGAGCTAGGCCACGTGCCTCTCAGCTGTGTCCTCCCTCTGAGGGTTTAGGATTCTGCCCAGAGGCCAGACTCTGGGACCCCCATCCTCAGGGTCTCAGGGACACTGGCCCACTTGGGTCCCTATCACCCTGGATGCTGGCCCAGATCAGCCTTTGTGGCTGCGTCCTGCCGGGGTGCCTCTGCTGGCCTGTGACCCTGTTCACTGTGACAGAGAGGTGACAGGAGGAGGTGCCCTGCCCCAGCCCAGCACCTGCCACCTGCAGGGTCGCGGAAGATGCGGGGGGAGGGCCCGGAGCAGGGCGGCCTGCTGTGACCCTGCCGGCCCCTTGCCACCCGCTGGCCAGCTGGAGCTCCGCACTCAGCCCTCACCTGCTGTCAGATTTTCCAGAAGAGCCAGGCTTGCAAAGACGCCGACTCCAGGCCCCTGCCTGCTCCTGGCCCAGCTGGTGTGATCCGGGCGTGGGCTGTCTCCTGTCCCTGAGTCTCGCCACGTGGAAGGAAATTCCCTCACTGGAGTTGGTCCTGTCGTGGGGAGCGCAGCCCCTGGTCCGGGGGCAGCTCTGAACAGCCGTTTGTGGAAGCAGGAGGGATGCAGGGCCTGCCCTCAGGGAGCCCCATGACCCCCAGGGGGCCAGAGATCAGTCCCGGCATCTCTGAACAGTCATCGGTGGGGGCATGGCGAGAAGCGGTGGCGCGGGGCCGTGGAGAGGTGTTGGTGCTGGGCTGTTACTGAGCTGTGGGCAGCGTTACGGGAACCAGGCAGGCCTGGGGGACTCCCCGGGCCAGCCACTGCGGGAGGCCTCCCACCCCAGGCCTGGAGGATTGAGGGAGGGTGGGCTTGCAGAGCCCCGAGAGAGGGCAGCTCGCTGGGAGCTGTGGCCTTGGGAGGAAGTGGCCACTGAGAGCCGTGGCTGGGCCGTGGGCCCTGTCCTCCCTCCTCCTGTCCTCCTCCTTCCTGCTGGTTCCCGAGTTTGCCTAACCCATTGGAAGCCAGGGAGCCCAGGGCGAGAGGGCCTGGGTCAGGCAGCCCCGAGCTTGAGCTCGGGCCCTCAGAGCCAGGGCGAGGTGGGGGTCTGGTGGGGTGCTGAGCGGTCTCGTGACAGCCGGTGTTGTAAGAATAGGGAGCTGTGTTCTGAGGGGAGGATGAGCCCCGACCAAGGCCCAGAGGGCAAGAGCACTTGGGGAGCCCCTGAGGGCTGTGTCCTCCCGCCCTCTGGAAGGCACTGCCCCAGGGCATTGGGCCAGGGAAGAGGAGGGGCGCCAGGAGCAAGGTCCCACAGGAGAGCGAGGGCAGGGGCGCCAAGCTGAGGCTCGGTGGGGAGAGCCTGGAGCTGGCTTTGGGGACACAGATCTGGAGCGGGTCAGAAACATGGAGAGGGAAATCCAGATGGGATTAGGGCAGGGTGGAGGGAGGAGGTACCAGCATCCGGCCGGCCGGCATGCTGGGTGTCCTTGGGAGGGCCTGAGGCCCCTTTGCCGAGCCCCCACCTCCAGGGCTGGCCGGAGGCCGGGCAGTGGGCCAGAGGGCCTGCAGTTGTCGGGTCAGCTGACCTGAGCGCCCCCTGTGCAGTGAGTGTGACCTAGGCTGCGTTGGCTTCCTGCAAACATCACTGTCATTTATCCTAATGTCCTACCCTCGAGTCCCCAGGAATGGGCTGTTTACCAGGACCTCTGGGTGCTGCGGCTCCGGTTACAGCCAGGGGAGCAGGACGATCCCCAGGGAGGTGGGGCGAGTGGCCGCCACAAGGCCTGGGCCCAAGCAGGGTGGGCCGGGGGCTTATCCCCTCCCTTCGGCAAGGCCCACCATGCAGATGGTGGGGGTCTGCAGAGGGCACGAGGGCGCACATCTTCATTCTGGCCCAGCTGTGACACTGGGCCCAGGAGGTCCATTCTGCGTCTGGGAGTTGGGCTGCATGGTGGCTCACTGCCGTCTCCCATTCCATCTCCCGAGGACCAGCAGCTGCTGGCGCCTGCCCAGTTCTCAAAGCCCTGGGATTTCCAACAGGGAGGGAGCCTCCTGTACCCTGGGGTGCTGCGGGGGACCCAGGCCTGGCCCTTGGGGGGGCTCTCCCCGCTCAGGATAATCTCCCATCTCTTACTGGGAGCCTTGTGGACTGGGGGGACCCCAGCTCTGCCCATCCCTGCGTCCTCCCTGGGGTCTTCGGGCCCTGGGCTCCGCAGTGAGGGGCTGTTTCCAGGCCCTTCCCCTCAGCAGGGGCGGATGTGTGACAGAGGGTTCAATGCAGTGCTCTGAAGTTGTCTTATTCAAGCTCCCGCTCTGTGTTGGGGTCTCCAGAGGCCCCGAGAAGCCGAGGGCCTTGTCTAGGGTGGGGGCTGAGAAGCTGTCCCTGAGGGGGCCATGGGCACCCCGGGAGTCTATGGGGGTGTCTGGACGTCGTCTCTGGCTCAGAAGAGCAGGCCCACAGGAGGGTAGGCTCTAGTGGGCTTAGGGGAGGACCCGTCCATCCTGGTGCTGCTCCCTGCTGTGCACTGGTGTCTGGGGTGTCCCTGGGGGCACGGGCCGCATACCCCCACCTGGTCAGGCTGTAATGGTGCCGTGTGGGTGGCCCTCCAGCCCTACCAGGCCTCAGGCAGTGGCTTCTGCCCACTGCTGACTCCCGTTCCCTGGTCCAGGGTCCTTGGTGCCCACCAGAGAGGAGGGGGGTGGATGTGGGGGTCAGGCCAGGAGGCTGCAGGGGCCCCCAGGGCCCATCTCAGGAGATTGTGGGGTTCTGGCGGGGTCCCCAGCCTGGCTGTGGTTCAGTGTCGTCCCAGGCCTGCTGGGTGACCTCAGGGAGGGCATGGCCCCCTCTTGGGAAGGGCGGCTTGAGCTGCATGGGCTCCCAAATGGGAGGTCTGTAAATGCCCAGCAGCGTACCCTGGCCTCCTTGGCATTCTTCCCACGGCGGTCTTCCTGGGGACAGTGTTGACGTGTCCCTTCTTCTCTGCCTCTTCCCATTGCCTCTTTTCCTGGGCTCCCAGACACCAGGCCGCCGCCTGAGTACGCCGTCTGCTCAGTCCCTGCCCTTGGTGCTGCTCACCCTCTCATCTCCCCCAACCCCTTGGCTGGCCCCAGCCATCCTGGCTCACGCCCAGGTTTGGTCTCCAGCTTGTGGTCTCCCTGGGGCCCCTCTCCTTCCCGCAGCTGGAGGGGACTTTCAGAGATGTGCATACTATCCTGTCCTTTTCCTGGGCTGTGTCAGACCCTCCCTGTCCAGGAACTCGGCCCTGCTACCCACCTGTCCCCTGTGCACTGGCTCTCCAGCTGGTGTGAGAGACCGTTCCTCATCAGGAATCTCTCTGCTCTGGCTCTGGGCCTTTGCATATGTCGTCTCCTCTGCCTGAACCCTTATTGCTATTTTTCCTGCTCCTTCAGTTTCATTGCCACTTGTTCCGGGAAGCCTTCCTGGCTTTACCTGAGTCCATAGCCCATCAAAGCCCTTTGCACTCCGTGTTGGGAACTCTGCTGAACCGTCGGCTTCATGAGAGCCAGGCCCCATCTGCCCTGGCCTGTGCCTGTCCCCGGGAGGGTCCCGGTGTGAACGTTAGCTGAATGAATTAGCGAGAGGCAGGTGTGCTCTGTGTTCTCAGAGCGCACAGCCGAGAGGCCAGGCTCGGGGCAGAGACGGCGCCATGGTCTGGCTGGCTCTGAGCGGTGTGTCCCACACCGGCCCTGCTGGGGACGCTGGTGTTGTGGCCACACTGGCTTGGAGCTGGCACTACTTGGCCCCGTGGGCTGATCGGCTGGCCCCCGCCGTTGCAGCCGTGCAGGAGGAGCGGCAGCGGGGCAAGGATCGGAGTGAGAGCGAGGTGGAGTCCACGAGCAGTGCCCACGAGGACATGCCGGTGGAGAAGATTCTGGAGGCCGAGCTGGCTGTGGAGCCCAAGACCGAGACGTACGTGGAGGCGAACGTGGGGCTGAACCCCAGCTCGGTGAGTGCCGCCCGCCCGCGTGCCCTGCCCTCAGGTGGCGGGGACCTGCCTCGCTCTGGGGACCGCTAGTGCTCCTGGGTGGGAGCTCGCATCGTCCCAGGCCCCCTGTGGGGCACTGCGGCTAAGCCCCATGGGGCGCGCGGGATCTCCATGGCTGGAATCAGACAGGACTTTGTGCTCATCTTCATGCTTGGTGTTGTCTCTGGCCCATTGTCCCGCTGCTCATCCTGGCTGAGGCCTCTCCCTGCGGCCCCAGGTCCCCCCCCGCATGCCCAGCCCCGTCCAGCCCGGTGGCCTCAGTGCCAGTTTGTCCCGGGCCTCCCACACGAGCCCTTAGCAGGCCCTTCACGTGGGGCCGGGAGTGTTTAGACTGCGTATCGCTTCAGTCAGATGGTTTCTGTCAGGGGAGGCTCTTCAAAGGAGGCCTTTCCTCCTGTGCGGAGGCCCGGCCATTGTGGTTTCTAGAATGAGGGATTTCCACGTCCAGTGTATGCGCTCCCCCTCGCTCAGGACCCAGGGGGTCTGAGATCCAAGCTCCCCGGCCAGGATCCAGGGAGGGGGCTCCTGTGCTGCTGCTGCTGCCAATGAGGCCCACCTGGGTTTCCTCATCTGTGAGAGTGATTGGAGAGTTCCCTTCTGGATAGAACTTTCCGGAAGGGCCTCTAATGCCACCCTGTCTGTCTGTGTGCCACCTCCGTGTCTGATAGGAAGAAACAACACGGGAGGGCCACCGTGACTGTTAAGAGTCCCACCCCAGCTCCAACACCCAGCCCCTCGGGCTCCTCGTCTGAGACCGGGGTCACCCGGCACCTACCTCCCACTGCAGGGGGGACGAAATGGGTGGTACAATCAGGTGATCCTCCTGTGGCTGCTGTAACAAACGACCACAGACTGAGTGCTGAAAACAACACAGATTTTAGTACTTTACAGCTCTGGGGGTTGGAAGCCCGAAGTCAGTCTCGCTGGCTGAGGTCGAGGTGTGAGCAGGGCGGGTTCTTTCTGGGGAGAATCCGTTTCCGTGCCTGTCCCGGTGCTGGAGGCGCCCACGTTCCTTGGCTCATGGTCCCTCCCTCCAGCTTCAGGGTCAGCAGGGTCTTCTCTCCTCTGACCTCTGCTTCCGTCCTCACATCTTTTCTCTGACTCTGAGCCTCCTGCTCCCTCTCATGAGGACCCTTGTGGTGACACGGGGCCCACCCGCATCATCCAGGATCATCCCCATCTCAAGATCCTTAACTCGACACGTCTGACAGTCCCCTTTGCCATGTAAAGTGGCGCATCCACAGGTTCTAGGGATTAGGACGTGGACGTCTTCGGGGCTGTTACTCAGCCCACGCCGGGTAAAACCTGTGAGCGGGGCCTGGTCCTGGGCTCTGTTCTTGCAATAGTGCTCACTTTGGCCCCCTCCCTCCACCAGCCCAACGACCCCGTCACCAACATCTGCCAGGCGGCAGACAAGCAACTCTTCACGCTGGTGGAGTGGGCCAAGCGGATTCCGCATTTCTCTGAGCTGCCCCTGGACGACCAGGTCATCCTGCTGCGGGCAGGTGAGTGGTGGTCCTGGTGGGCACTGGGTGATGCAGCGCAAGCAGAGGGGGCGGGGGCCTTGGAGCCCCGACAGTGGGACAGATCCCAGGATGCTCCTCCTGCCGCGTGGGGCCGTCGGGGACAGAGCACGGGGTGTGTAGGGCCTGGGCTTCTCCCCCAGCACTGCCAACTCTGGCCCCGTTTTCCCTCCCCTCCCTCAGAAGGAGGTATTTGGTTTGAGGTCTCTCTAAGTGGTCTTCAGACAGGTGAAGGGCTGTCGGGGGGTCTTCTGGAGAGGGAGGGCTGAACGTGTCCCGCAGGGGCTGCCTTCGAGAGTTTGTGGGTTCTGCTGCCTTCTCCCCCGTCACGGCCTTGGCCCCTGTACTGAGCAGGGCTTGCCGTGCACAGGGCCGGTGCACAGAACATGCTTGCTCATGCTCAGCACACGCCCTGTGCCCGGATGGGGTGTGCCAGAGGTGGCCGGAATGGTGGGTGAGAGCGTCGGCTTTGGGGTCTGGGGTCAGGCCTGAGTCCTGACGTGGTAGGCCACCCCCCAAGCCACTTCCTCATCTGGAAAGTGGGTGTGACGGACACACCGAGGGGAAGCCGGTTTCTGCTGTGAGACTAGGGTCTTTAGTGCAAGTTCCTGCAGGAGGGACAGTGGGGTGGGTGAGCTGAGGTGTGCCCGGCCTTCAGAAGGTGCCAGCAGGGAGCACCCCCGCCCGCCACTTCTGCTCCGCCGGCCTGTCCATCCATGCGTCATGGGCTTGCTGTGTGCGCCGGCCCAGGCTGCACCCTGCTCAGCCGCCTCCTGATGCCAGCCGTGTGCCAGGCCTGTGCTGGGTGCTGCAGGAGTGTCAGAGGCCGGCTCAGCCTGTGCCTGCCGGACCCCAGGAGAGGTGGGCTGGCGCAGAGCTGGGAGGAGGCTGGGTCGGCCTCAGTGGGGACGGAAGGGAGAGGCAGAGCGATTCAGAGCGGCAGGGACAGGTCCAGGCGGGGAGGGCAGCACGCTCAGGGCCGGCTCTGCCCCTTGCAGAGCTCTCGTCCTCAGCCTCCTGGGCCCCTGCGCTTGGCTGGCAGGATGTCCCTCCATGCTGGCCTGGTGGGAGGGGAGGAGGGCCTGTCCCTTCCCAGAAGAGTTTCACTCTAACTAGGGCATAAAACCCAACACCCAGAGCCATCGGGAGAGATGACGACCTTCAGTGTAGGAAGGACCGGGGCCTGGGTTCTCATCCTGACTCAGTTTCTCCCGGTATGAAATGGGGCTAATACTTGCTTTGTAGGATTGTAGTCAGGATTTAATGGGATAATCCACATGATACCGTCCGCCACGGAGCTTGGAACCTTCTGAGCACTCGGGAATGGTGGCTTTGAACTTTGCTGTTATTGTTCTTACTGAAGATGGCTGCATGTTACCCGTCTTACAGGCGTCATTAGAACGTTTCAGCACAGAAGTTGTTTTATTTCAAGTTCTCCTTCTGTATGTTTTCTTAACCCTTTGATGCCCTCTTTGGTTTCTCTATGCTGGGTCCTCATATAAAGAGTGTTGAGTTGGCCTGTTTCAATTCAATAATTTCCTATTTTGTGGTATTCCTCATAGTAGACATTGATCTCTGAGTTTGCTATTGGGACCGGACTGGCAGCAGCTATCCTGTGGCCACCCCGGAGAGAATCCCCGGGAGGTCCCCGAAGTGCTCCATGGCATTAGCTGTTTCGTGGCCATCCCAGAGAGAGTCCACAGGAGCTCCCCCACATGCTCCGTGGCACGAGCTGTTTCGTGGCCGTCCCAGAGGGAATTGTAGGTGCTCCCCCATGTGCTCCGTGGTGCAGGCATCCTACACTTGCAGAAAGAGATGCCCCTGGCCCCTGAGCTTGGGCTGCCCGGGTTAAGCAGAGCCGAAGGAGGTGCTCCGTGCAGGCCTTCTCAGGGCCTCTCCTGGGCCCATGTGCACTGTAGAGGAAAGAGGCATTCCAGACGTAGCTGCTCGGGAACCTCTTTTATGTAGAACGCTCATGGGGTTCGAGTTGCACAGACCCTACTTGGGGAACCCTGGCCTGGGTTCTCAAAGGGATGGGTCCATGATAGCGATGCTGCCTTCGGAGGGCCGAAGAGGGGTTTGGGGGAGGGCGGGCCAGCGGGGCTGGAGACAGCCGAGTGACCGTGTGCCCTCCCCCCAGGCTGGAACGAGCTGCTCATCGCCTCCTTCTCCCACCGGTCCATAGCCGTGAAGGACGGGATCCTGCTCACCACCGGGCTGCATGTCCACCGGAACAGCGCCCACAGCGCAGGGGTGGGCGCCATCTTTGACAGGTGGGGGCCCTCAGCCCACGGTCACATGCTGCTTGACGTTCATTCTGTTTGCGAAGGTTATAAACGTGGGGAATGGAGAAAAGTGCGAGGAGAAGATTGAAGTCCCCGACGTGCCCGTCTGGGGTACCCGACGGCCAGTTAGCTCTTGGTGCATTTCCTCCAGCACTCTGTAAATCCCGCACCCAGGAGGGACAGCGCCCTTTCTCCGGAAGCCGTCGATTACACGGTAGACAGGGTTTTGTAGAGTCTGTTACGTAGGACACGAGCTGTGGTGTGACGCATGGCAGCCTGCGTGCGCCCTGTACACTGACCCCTGGTGCTCAGCTGTGTCTGAGCCACTGCTCCTGCCCCCTCCCCCATGGAGCCCGGAGGCACGAGCCTCCGCTGCTCCTCAGCTCACGCCCCGGGGCCGCGCTGGGCGGAGGCGGGCCCGCGGCCTGTCTGTCTCCATTCACACTGCTCTCCAGAAATGCGGCCTGTTTACGCCCCACCTGGTGAGGGGCACAGGAGCCACCCATCCCTGTCTCTGGCCGGCCTTGTCTCCGAGCCCAGGGGACCCACACCAGGTGCGGGCGTCAGCTTTAGCCAGCTGGAGTGGGAAGGCTAGGGGGACATGGCAGGGTTCCTCGGGTGGGGGGCTGCGCATGGCAGTGAGTGGGAAGGATCAGGCCCAGGGGAGGAGGCGGTGGAGGGGTCCCAGGCGAGCCCCCAAGTGTGGGAGCCTTGAAGTTGGAAGTGAGCAGAGGCCCCCCCACCATCACCCACTGGGAGTTCACTCCTCTGGGCTCTGCTTTGGTTTAGTGATGCAGACCCAGCTACACACCAGCTGACAGTTCCATGGTCCCAGCTGCCGGAGGGGTGACAGTGATGGAGGCATCAGGTTATGTTCTCTGGGGTCCCGGAGCAGCCGTTGGGAGGCCCAGCTTCTCCTCGTCCTTTGTGTGAACGAAACGAGAGGATGGGGCTTTTCCGCGCTCTCTGCCCACCTCTCTGCAGCTCTGTGCCTCGTCTACAAGCAGACTCTGAGGCCCCGGGACATCTGAGCGCCCGTTCTCTCCCACTCCAGGCTCCCTTGGATCTTTTCCTGGGCTGCGAGCACGTCCGCCCCCAGCCTGTGGACCTGCAGGACTCCCCTGGGCCCACAGGGAAAAGCCTGGGCTCCTCAGGGTGACCGTCCAGGCCCCACCCGGGCCACCCCCCTTTGCTCCCCTGCAGCCTGGCCTCACCACCACTCTCCACTTCCTGGAAGTGACTGTCACGTTTTGGGGGTCGGCGGGTGGCTGATGAGGTTGGGGAGCCCAGGCTGTGGGGGGTGCTATAGATAGGCCAGGGGTCTAGGATGCTGCCACCCGCCGGGGCTGGGGTAGCTAAGGTTGGATCAGAGCCCCCCAAAGGGTTGCAGGGAGGGTGCCCCACTCTCCGACAAGGCTATCCCCGGTGGAAATCAATAGCTGGTGATAAGAAGTGAAGTGTAGCCACTCTCACTCTCCAGCAGCTTGGAAGGATCTAGGAGGGGCTCAGCCTGGGAAGGTGGCTTTCCCATGGACTGGAGGTAGCGGTCACCAACGTGATGCCCCAGGGCCCTGCTTTGGGCTGCGCTGCCCCTTCTGCAGCTGAGCGGGACGTGTGGCAGTGGACTCTGCCCCCGACGTCCAAGCCCCCGGCTCTCCCTGGCTCAGCTGTCACGAGGTCCCCCCTTAGTCTCTAGGTTCCCAGAATGAAATGTCATGCGCAGACCCTATCGAGGGAGGGAAGGAGAGGAGCCCGCCCAGGGGCGGGACCGGACAGGCCTGCGCGGTGCCCTGGTGTGGCCTTGTCTTTCTCAGCTGATTCCAGGGCCGCACTGGGCTCCCCGAGTCCTTCGGGTGTTTCTGGGGGGCCCTGGCAAGGGGCACGGTCTGACTCGGGCATTGGCACCTGCCTGCTTCCTCTGCAGGGTGCTGACAGAGCTCGTGTCCAAGATGCGGGACATGCAGATGGACAAGACGGAGCTGGGCTGCCTGCGCGCCATCGTCCTCTTCAACCCTGGTACGGCCCTCCCGCCGCGCGCTCTGCCGTCCACGCTCGGGCAGCAGCCCTCCAGGGTGGCTAAAGGCACCACGTCTCCCCCCAGCTCCACTGCTTCTGGCCTCCCTGCTCTGGCCGCGGTGTCTCCTCTTTACGAGGGTGGAGTAGCCGTGCTGCTTTCCTCTTGTGGCCCTTGAGGGGGTTATGCGGGGCGGCCTCTGCATTCCACAGGGCTCAATGAGCACGTTCGTCCTTAGTGGTCTGGTGAGGCCTCTGGCCCAGCCTTCTGAGTCTGTCCTCCAAAGCTTGGCTCCACTTTGCACTGGGATCCTGGGCTCCAGAAGGGACAGACCCTTCATGAGTTCCCAGTGCCTCAGTTCTGGAGCCCAGACAGTCCAGGCTGGTGTCGGTGATGGGCTGGACCTACCTGGGGTCCCTATGTGAGCAGCCAGTCCTGGACCTCAGGTGCTGTGTCGGGAGGGGCCTTCTCGGTGCTCCACCCTGGACGGGCGAGGCCGGGGTGCAGGCAGGCCCCTGCCACGGCACCGCACTTCTCTGGCCTCTGTTTGCCCTCTATCAGAGCCTCTGAAGTGACCAATGCTAATGCAGTGCTTGTGTGCTGGGCCCCGTGCCCGGCTTGGGGACCCCCCAGGGTGCAGCTGGGCCAGGCCCACCCTCTGGAGCTTAGCAGTCGTGCAGGACGCTTCCTGGAGGAAGTAAGTTTAGAAGGCCAGGTGTAGTGGGAGGGGGTGAGGGCTGGGCCTGATCCTGGGGCTGCGGGTAGCCCTGGAGGGTTCTGGGGGGCAGGGAGCTGTGGGGTGCCTGTGTTTGCAAACTCACCTCACTGTCTGTGGGGTGAGGGGGACCCCAGGGGCAGGTTCAGGGCTGCTGTGGGCTCCAGGGAGAGGTGGAGGTGGGCCGGCCCCAGGGTAGCAGGCCTGACCCACTGGCCTTGGAGAAGCTCCGGTGCTGAGGACTGGGCTGGGGTGAGATGGGCGTCCTCTCATGGGGAGAGCCCATCTCTGGGGCCGTTTGTCACCCAGGTTTGTGCTTCGAGCCCAGGATCCCGCCAGCATGGGAGGCTGAGCCCTGCGTCTTGGCCCTGCCCGGTGGAATTCTCGTTCAAGTTGTGCGTGGTTTGGCTGCCAGCACTGGTTGCCGAGCCGAGGCCTGGGCACGGGTCCTCTTGGACAGAGGGGTGACGGCTGGAGCCAGGACGGCCCCAGGGCCTGGGGAGCCCAGCTACAGAGGAGTTGACATGTTCCTAAGGTGCCTGGGACCCTAGGCTACCCGTGGCGTTCACGCCAGGCCATGGTGCCCCCGCTGGGATGTCAGACTGCCAGGGCAGAGCCGGCGTGAGACCCCCTGGCCTGGGGCTCAGAGGTGACCCGACAGCAGGCCTATCCCATGGCAGAGCCCCGTGCTCTGCAGCCGCTCTGGACCAGCAGCAAGGGGGCAGGTGTGGGCTCTAGCCTGTGTCCTCTGTGCCACCGGGATGGGCCACGCTTGGCTGGAGCCACACCCAGGACTGTGTGAGCCCAAAGCGGGACGCCAAGTGGCGGCTGCTGTGGAGAGAAGGGTTTGTTCGATGCGGGCTTGGTGGGTCCTGGGAACCCGCAGGAGACGAGGCTGGGCAAAGCTGTGCCCGGCACAGTGGGCTCTTGTTGGCTCAGAAAGCCCCGGGACGTTCACCACAATGACCCTGGGAATGACCCTTGCTCCTCACACCCCACCCCTGGGCCCTGGAGGTTTCGACCACCCTGGTTCCAGGTATCTCTGTCCACAGGCAGAGCCCCCTCCAGACTGGGCTTCTGCCCCAGGCTCCCGGCCTCCCCCACGGCATGGGCCTGCCCATTTCTGGGAAGAGGGTTAAGAGTTGCGTCTAAAGGGGCTCAGACCCCAGTGTAGTAAAGGCCGCAGGGGTCAGCTGGCTCTCCGGGCACTGTGGTGACCAGGACAGGGTGAGGGCAGGCCCGTCGCCCTTCACAGATGGGGAGGCTGGGTGGTCGGCAGGTCCAGGGACTGGCCCAAGGTCACGTGGCCAGCGAACGGCAGGGCCAGGCCTCAAGCTCATGGTGGCCTCGAGGGGGTAGAGCCCGCCGTCCAGCAGCACACTGCCGGCCTCGTCTGAGCAGGGGCCGTGGGGAGCCAGCCTAAGTGCCCATTCCCGGGGCAGCCTCCCAGGCGAGGGGCTCTGACCTGCGGCCCCTTCCCCCTCACAGACTCCAAGGGGCTCTCGAACCCGGCCGAGGTGGAGGCGCTGCGCGAGAAGGTCTACGCGTCCCTGGAGGCTTACTGCAAACACAAGTACCCCGAGCAGCCGGGAAGGTGAGCCCCTGCTCGCGGCCACTGTCCTCCAGGGACTCTGGATCCTCACCCTGCCCGGGCAAGACCGTGCCAGCCCTTCCAGCAACTCCGTGAATTAGGGGCGGCACCCCTCCTCCGTGGAGGGCAGCCTGGGAAGCTCCAGGCTGGTCTTCAGTGGGTACAGGGTGCTCTCCGGGCCCCAGCGTGTGCACACTTGCACACTCTCCTGTAGCACCCCCAAAAAGATGGGCTAGCCACCGGCACCCAGTAGGGGCTTGTCTTTGTGGAGTGTGTACCTGAGGGTGTGCCTTCCTCCCCACTAAAGGGAACCACTGGGGGCAGGGTTGGCATGCTCACCCCAGGAGGGACAGGTGCCAGCACATAGTAGGTGCTTTATGAGCATGTGCAGAGTGATGGCCGTGGTTGGGTGCAAAGCTTGCCTCTCTTGCCACCTGACTGTGGGCCCCGGAAGGCTGGGACAGGCTCATTTCTGGGTCCGTGGTGCCGGGCGCACAGTAGGCGTCCAGGAGAAGGGGACAATAGTGGCCTCGTGACATTCCAAGTCCGTTGTCCTGATTCCGGCCATCCTTCCAAAAGGGCATCTCCGGGTTTCGGGGTGTGCAGGCCCCCCGAAGACAGCAGGCCCCCCTCTACCCCGCCCGCCTGCCCCTGGCACCCACAGGGTTAATCGACCTGCCCCTGCACAGCCCTCATCTGCTTTGGTTTAAAGTGAACCATCCCGGAGGACCAGGAGGAGGACGGAGGGGAGGACGGAGGGGCGGGAGGGCCGCGTGTTTTTCCTGGCTCCATGCCTCAGCCCATCTTGCCAGCTCAGCAGAAAACGGCTCGTTCTCTGGCCGCACTCCAGCCTCCAGGCTGCGTTTCTGCACTGGAAACGCGGGTTCTGCGGCAGCCAACCACAGGGCTCTCTCCCCCGAAACACAGACAGAGTTAATAATTGACGGGCCCCGCAGCCCCTGAGGGTCCGTGTGGAGAGACCGGGCAGCATGCAGGGGCGGGCAGATGTAGACGCCCTGGAGGGACATCTGGCTCAGTCCCCACACGGCACTGTCCTTGGCAGCAGAGCGGCTGAGCCTAGCATTCCTTTTCCAAGAGCCCCCAGACGTGCCCCCCCCCCGCCATCCAGTGTCTTTCCTGGGAACTCCCCAGGGGGCGGGCAGGGCCCGAGAAGCAACGCTTCCCTCCCATCCACCCTCTCTGGGCATCGCGTGCCTCCGGCCCAGCTCCAGCAGAGCTGGTCCTGGGGAGTGGGTGCTGGCACGGGGCGCACGGATGCTGCACTTTACGAGAAGGGGCTGCTTGAGCACAGACTGGCGCCCCAGCTCAGGAGTGGCTCCACCTTTGCCCTCCCCACTGCAGCCAGAGGCATCGCTGAGACTCACATCCATTCTCACAGCTCTCTCCCCTGCTTAAAATCCTGCTGTAGCTCCCTATTGTTCTTGGAGAAAGCACACATATTTTAACTTCCCCACAAAGCCCTATTCAGCCTGCCACAGCCTGGCCGCTGGCCCTTCATCCCAGATCTCCACTCCATGGTGTTCTTTCGGGGCTTTTGTGCCCATCCTGCACTCTCCTGCCTCCAGGCCCGGGCGTGCTCTGTTTCCACTGGCTGAGAGGCCCTGCTTCCTGCTCTACGGCTCAGCCCAGGAGGTCTCGTGCTGCTGCAGCTGCAGGGGAGTCAGGCAGCGAGGCTCGTCCGGTCCCCAGGAGGCAGCCAGGCCCCCGGGCAGAGGAGGGGGGCTGGCCTGCCCCGCCTCACGCCCCGCTCTCCTGCAGGTTCGCCAAGCTGCTGCTCCGCCTGCCAGCCCTGCGCTCTATCGGCCTCAAGTGCCTGGAACATCTCTTCTTCTTCAAGCTCATCGGGGACACGCCCATCGACACCTTCCTCATGGAGATGCTGGAAGCCCCACACCAAATGACTTAGGCCCGCAGGCCCGTCCTTCACGCCCACCGGTCCGGCCGCCCCGCCTGGCCGCCAGCTGCTCTTGTCAGCCGAGTCCTGTCCCCGCCCCTTCTCTGCCTGGCCTGTGTGGACTCCGGGGCGCAGCCCGTCACTGCTAAGCCTAAGAGATATGTTGCCACCCTTGTTATTTTTAATACTACTTGTCTTTGGACCTGGGCAGTGGCTTTCCCGGGCGGCAGCCAGAGTGGCCAGGACTGGTGTGAGCCCTGGCCGGGCCCATCAGGCTCTCTTCGGGGGAGCTCGGGGCAGCTCACCGAGACCCCCGCCCCGGGAGCGGCAGCGCTCGGAGAGGGCGGCTTTGTTTTGGTCACATTGTTGCTGGTTTTGGAATCTCCCAGGTGGTCCCCCTCTGTTGGGAGTGCCCCCTCTTCCCTCCTTTCGGTGCTGGTGCCCGGCCAGCTTGGCACCCCCCAGGATCAGGAGGAGGGGACGGGTTGGGGGGGCTGGTGTTTCATTGCAGAAGACCCCTTGTGCCCCCTGGAAGACGAGAGGGGCTCTGGGGCGAGCAGGCTTCCTGCCCTCAGAGTGAGGGGTGAGCTGTCCCTTTTCCAAAGATGACTTGTGATTTCGTCCCCAAGCCAATCAGAACAGGAGCTCGCCTCTGTGCAGGGACTGGGGTCACCCCCCACCCCCCCCACCTCGGTTGTCTCTTTGCATCTTCCAGGTTTCACTTTCTTCCCCTACGTGGTCCCGTCCAACCCAGGGTAACCAGAAGGCAGTGCCCCCCTCTCCTTGACCCCACATCTTCCCTTTTAGTCTGTGAGGAGGGCCAAGGCTAGCCCCTGGTTCCTGGCAGGCTAGCCTGGTCTCCAGCCTTTCTGTGCCAGACATGGCCTCTGCTGACCTCTCATGGGTAGAAGTCACCACCCGGGAGGCCCCCAGGGATGGGGGGGGAAGAGGGTCGATTTCCCCAGAGGGTCTTCAAGCAGCCCTGCACATTGGGAGGGAGGCAGGAGGCCCAGGGGAGGTATGGAGACCAGAGGGACTTGTGGCCCACAAGCCAGGCGGGGAGGGGGCCGGTGGGGCGCATCCTGGAGCTCTCCTGGTAGAGGGGCCTCCTTTGCTGGCTCCTAGAAGAATTGGAGTTGGGGACCGTTGAGTGCCAGCATCCTTGGGCCCGGGGCTAGACGCCCCTTGGGAGCAGCCAGCCCGTTGTCGTCCTGTCTGGGTGACGCAGCCTCAGGTGGGGCTCCATCTGACACCGGCTCTGGTGGGAGGCTCGCCGTGCAGCCCAGCCCGTGCCTGTGAGGCATTTCAACCACCCCAGGCGGGCGCTGCCTCCTGGGTGGGCACTCCGGTTGAACCGGCCCCTCTTGCACTGTAATGCTCTCCCTGTGGTCTGAGTCCTTTCCACGTTCACGCCTCATCCCATGAATGCAACGTTTGTCAGTAGTGGGGCCTGAGCAGGGATGGCAGGGATGGGAGGATGCGGGTAGGGGTCCTGTCTTCTCAGCCCCTGATGGATGCTCTGTAACACCGGCCCCCCTCCTGCCAGCCCCCAGCAGCCCAGAAGCTGCCTTCCCCAAGGTCTGTTTCCCCAGACGGTGCAGGGGCGCCCCTGGGCTGGGCAGGGAGAGGCGGGCCTCCAGTCCTCCATGGAGGAAAGAAAGTGTCCATTCTTTGCCTTCCAGCGTCCCTGGCCGGCCCCAGCGAGCGCGAGGCACTTGGGCCGAGGCTGTAAAAGACTCCGCAAACACCTTCCTCCTCCGGCTGCCCCGCCCCCAACGCAGTGGCTGAGGAGAGGCGTCCCCTGCCATGTGGGCACCCCCTCGGCCCCCTTCAGGGCCTGCCCAGCTGTCCCTCCTCCCAGACTCTCCCTGAAAGCCTTGGTGGCCTCTGGGACATGGTTGTGACAGGCTGAGTGATGCGGGCACTCCTCTCGGGGTCCCCCCGGTTGTGGGAACGTTAGACAGCCCCCCACGCAACCCCCCTGGTGCCTTCTGCAGCCAGACGCACCCCGCAGTCCGAGCCCAGCCCCTCCTTGCTTCCCTGGCCCCCTCCGGGACGGGTGGCTCCCGTGGAGAAGACCCAGGACGGGGCCACCTGCTGGGGTCAGCTTCGTCTTGGGAACTTCGCTGTCACCGGTCCTGGCTGGCTGTCCGGAAAGCACTGAGGCCCCCAGGCCACCACCTCCCGAAGCCAGAACCATCCCCCCAGCCCGTGGGCTCGTGCAGCCACCCAGCGTCTCAGGCCTCGGGCTGTCCTTTCCTCTCCTGTCAGTCCGCTGTCATCATTGTCATGTGAACAGTGCTGTTTGAGGCGGTGACGACGTGTGGGGCATGGCACGTCACTCAGTAGAGAGGGTGAGTTTTATTTAACCAGACCTTCAGTAGTAGTTCCGATCTGGTTCAACTAAGGTGATTTTTTGTAATTATTATTATTATTATTATTATTTTGGTGGGACAATCTTTAATTTTCTAAAGATAGCACTAACATCAGCTTGTTAGCCACCCTCCCTGCCTCGGCCTGGCCGGACGCTTCCTGGGCACCGGGCCTGCCGGCACCTCCGACGAGTTGCTCGGTGTCACCTCCCTGCTTTGACATCCAGATGGGGCTCCCAGGCCAGGGAGCGAAGACGAGCACATCCCCGGCGGAAGGTGTCAGCAAAGCCAGGCTCAGGCGCGCCCCCCGACAGGGATCTCCTTGGAAGCTGGCCAGTCTGGGACGTTCACCAAGACGGTCCCCATGTCAGCCGGCTGGCCCTTGTCACCTGGAAGCACGCAGTGTCCGGGGGAAGATGGCCCCACACCCTTGGTTTTCCAAGTCCCTTCGTTCCCAGAGGATCCAGGCTGTCGGCAGGTCCTGGAGACCACGCGGAGGCCCCTCCTCCGTGGGGGGCCCCAGGAGGGCCGGCCAGCCGTGAGCCAGTGGGTAACCAGCTGATGTTGTCCCCATCACGGAATTAGGCGCATGGCCTGGTCCCTGCCCACGCAGGTGTGTGGTGTAACATGTCTGTGCTGTACAGAGAGGAACTGTGCGTGGACCCGCACGCCGTTGACAGCACATGCGTAGCGGTTACCAACGTTCTGTGTTTATTTTTAATCAAGACTTTTTTTTTTCCTGTTCTGTAAATTTGCTTCACGTAAGCAAGTACATAAGGACCCCTCCTTTGGTGAAATCCGGGTTCGAATGAATATCTCCAGGCAAGGAGATGCATCTATTTTAAGATGCTTTGGAGCAAACAGCTTTAGCAGTCCGCAATCCTTAGCA
Source organism: Ceratotherium simum simum (assembly GCF_057802395.1). Lineage (NCBI taxonomy): Eukaryota > Metazoa > Chordata > Mammalia > Perissodactyla > Rhinocerotidae > Ceratotherium > Ceratotherium simum. The sequence continues at coordinate 3,292,256 of NC_141928.1, read as the reverse complement.
ATGCCTTAGCTGGGACGCGTAGCTCACATTCAGAGAGGATGACAAAGACACACAGAGAGTAAAGATAAGAAAATGTCTAAAGCATCGGGAAAGGTAAAAAAAAAAAATCTATTTTTGTACAAATGTAATTTTATCCCTCGTGTATACTTGGATGATACGGCGGGGAGGGTGGGGGCTTGTTTTGTTTCTGCTTCTAGAGTCCAGGCGAAAGCTTTCTCAGTGAGACGTGGGGCGTGAGGCAGTGCAGGGAAGGGGCCGGTGGCGCTTGCGGGCTGGGTGCGGAGCCGCGGCTCGGGGACCCTTCCCTGCGGGGCGGGAGGTGGACCTGGACCTCCGAGGGTCTTCTTCCCCTTTCGAGTCCTTGTTAAAGCCGCGCTCTGCTCTGTCCCCGTTGCCAGCCGGCCTTCCGGCGACTCCGTTTGACTGTGAAATGCCTTCCGTGTGTGACGGTTCTCGAAACGCCGCGGCTGCAGGTGCCGGGGTGGTCGGACGGTGGTGTCAGCATTGTGGGAAAGAGAAAAACAGAGGAGAAACAAGCAAAATATGAGCGTTTAAAAATACATCGCTGTTCAGTTCTCATTTGTTCTGGGGGGTTTCCTGTTTGGGTCTGGAGGTCGGCCACGCCAGGGGGCTTCTGGGGGCTTCTGGCCGCCCTGGAGTGGGACAGCCTGTTGGCCTCGGCCTGACCTGGGCCCAGTCCAGGTGGCGCCTCAGCTGCCACCTGACCAGCAGTGGTGGCCGGTCCAGGGCAGCGAGACCCCAGATTTGGGCTCCTGGGCCACCCCTGGCTGTTCCTTTTTCCCCGTCTGCTGTGCTCCACAGCTCTCCTGGGAGACCCCTCTGGGGCCTGGGCCGGTCGGAGGCCTCCCCTAGAGGGCTGCCTGCAGCATCCACGGGCACCAGGCGTGCAGGCACTTGCAGGTGGTCACATGTGGCCACCTGCCCTGCTCTAGGCTGTCTGAGCCCAGCCCCTGTGTCCACACCGGCCCAAATGGGCAGGAGGTTCCCACGCAGGGCCACAGGATGAATGATGTCATCTAACTGCCCCGCTAACAGCGAGGTAATGACGCCCCGTCTGGGGCTGGGCTGTGCTGTGCTGGGCTCAGCTGCTGATGGTGCCTGAACCTCTGGGCACCTCTGTCCAGTGAGCACTGTCCTGGGGAGGCCCTGGGCACTCTGGATCCTGGAGTGGGGCCTTGAGGGCCGGGGGCCTTCCCTGTGGCACCGGACAGGTTGGTGCCGAGGGCGAAGGCGGCTCCCAACTGGAAGGGGGTTAAACCTTACAAGAGAAAGGCCAGCAGCCCGAAAAGTGGGGCTCCCCTCATGTCACACCCTCTGCGTGTGCTCACGGGCATTTATACACAGTCTCACGTGCTCTCACACACGCGCACACTCGTGGTCCCGGGTCTGTGTCAGCCCCAGGACGAGGGACTGGGGGAGCAATGGGGATGGGTGGGCCTCTGTGGGGCCTCGGGGAAGCCGGAGGCAGGACTGAGTTGGGTCACCACACCCACATTCTCCCCGTCCCAGGGTGTGTAGAGGGGTGGCTGCACCCTGAAACCCGGCCGCTCCCTGGGCCCCCGACCACAGCTGAGCGTGGGCGCCCGCCGGACTCAGGAAGCACAGGAACCATTTGCCCTCCATTTTAAAGACTCACTGCCAAGCCTGCTGCTGACTCGGGGAGCCTGGTCCTCCACGTGCCCTCCCCGGGTCAGGGCCCGGGTTCGCCTGCCAGAACTGCGCCTGGACTTCCTGGAAGGGAGTGGACGCGAAGGGAGCTGTCCGAGGCGCCGGCCTGCTCCTCCCATAGCACGGCCCCCCCACTGGCCTCTGGGCCTTCCTGGGAAGCAGGCCCCCCCCACTGGCCTCTGGGCCTTCCTGGGACCAGCCCACTGGTTTCCTGTCATCAAAGCTGGCACATACCAGCCATGGGCCCCTTCCTTGGGCTGGAGAGGGGGTCAGCCCTGGAGGCCTGGGGAGCTGGGGTTGCCTCCCCGGTGAGGGGTGTCGTCCTACCTTCCACATTCCCAAACCTGCTGCTGCGAGCACTGCCTGGGCCCACTGGTTCCCTGATGGTCCCTCTCCCCTGCAGGCCCAGCCCCAGCCCTGGGCACGGCCTCTGTGGAGGGAACGAGTGGACCCTGCAGGCAGATCTCTGGCGGGCTGCAAGGGCACAGAGGTGGGGCCTCCAGCGGGAACTCACTGTGCCCTGGGGAGAGCAGGCTCTGATGACTGCAGGGCAAGGGAGGGGTGCCGCGGTCTCGGGGGGACCTCAAAGAGGAAGGTTCCTTGGGTTCCCAGGGAGTGGTGCTGGAGGGCAGATCCTTGTCTCCCAAGGAGCCACGCAGTGGGGCCCAGGCCAGCGCTGAGCTGCTCTCGGAGAAGGTTGGGGTAGCCTGGGCCGGAGCAGGGCGGTGACTGAGCTGACCCCCGTGGGGGCCGCTCCTCTCCAAGCCCAGGATCCTCCAAACACTCTGCAGGATGCAGGCTCCAGGGAGCACAGCTGGAGGAGCCCACCTTGCAGCCCTTACCCCGGGGGAGGGGGACCAGAGGAGCCAGTGGGCGAGAGGGCCGGAGAGGCGGGTGAGTCCCACACCTGACTTACTGTGGTGAGTGGGGCCTCTGGCGACCCCCCTAGGGGTGGGAGCATCACCTGGTGCCGCCAAGCTTCCGCCAGTCAAGCTGAGACCCCAGGCTGCCCACAGGCCTTGTATGGCAGCCTGGCCTTGGGCCTCCCTGCTGCCTCTGGTTGCCATGGCAACACCTGCCCAGGGCAGTCCCCCTGGACCAGAGATGCTGGGCTTGATAAGCTTATCACTGGTGGGATCAGGTAGTGACAGGCTGAGCCAGCAGGCCTTGGGTCCACAACCTGAGAAGTGAGGGTGGGGCAGGAGCTTTTGCGTGGGACAGTGCTGAGCACCCATTGTATACCCGGCCCTGTGCTGGGTGCTGGGGGCCCAGGAACAGGAAAGGGCTGGCCTGCCATCAGCAAGCATGCAGCGTGATGGGAGAAAGAACATGCATGGGAAGTGGGGGGCATCCTGGAGAGGGTCCCTGGCCTCCAGCAGAGGACACAGAGGACAGGGGAGCGGGTGCCATCACTGGGCCCGAGGGTAGCAGCGCTCGGAGTGACTGGAACCCAGCGGAGGTGGTCAGGGGGGTCCTGGGGACCTCAGGCAGGGATGGGCTGGAGCATGGAGGGAGTCAGGGAAGGGGGGCATGGAAAGATTCAGTCCTTCAGTCCCCAGCCCCTAATGCCCAAAAGGGTCCATCTGTCCCCAAACTCGGGGACTCCCCAGTGGCGTGAGGACCGACCCCAACCAGGATGGGGGAGAAGCCACCGCCCTAGTGCCCTGCCAGCATGGTGGGGGACCCAGCCCAGTCCCGATGGGTGAGCGTGGGACTCGAGGGGAGCAGCCGGCCTGCTGCCTGTGGACTTTCCCATCCCTCCGCTCCCTAGGGGGGCGTCCTGGCCGCTGGTGACGTCGAGGGCTCAGAGTGGACTGGCCATATAATGTAGCATTTCCATCCACCTTCCAGCCGCAGGTCCCTTCTGCATAGATGCCTGGAGAGAACCCAGAGGAGGCTGGAGGGGGCTGCAGACCCCTTGGGAGGAGTCCTGAGGCAGGGGATGGGTTGCAGAGGCAGGACCAGCCCAGCCGCCAACCCCCTGGTTATGACGGACCCCCATAGAAGACCCAGCACCACGGTGCCTGAGTGTGAGGCGGCACTGCCCTCTGCTGGAGGCACTAGGGCAAAGCCCACCCAGAGTCCTTCTGGTCCCTTCCCATCTGCAGTGCGTAGAATCAGCGGGAGCCTTAGGGAACCCTGCAGCTCAGGCGCCACTGAATCAGAAGGTCTGGGGTGGAGCCAGCACCGGGCTTTATAAAGACACCCCGGGGGCTGGCCCAGTGGCTTAGCGGTTAAGTGCGTGCACTCCGATGCTGGCGGCCCGGGTTCGGATCCTGGGTGCGCACCGACGCGCCACTTCTCCGGCCATGCTGAGGCCACGTCCCACATACAGCAACTAGAAGGATGTGCAGCTATGACATACAACTATCTACTGGGGCTTTGGGGGGAAATAAATAAATAAATAAAATCTTTAAAGACACCCCGGGGGTGGGCTGTGCAGCCCTACTGTGTGCTCAGCCTGGGGCGGGAGGTGAAGCCAGTCCTGCCCTCTCCAGGCCTCAGTTTCCCCATCCCCACAATGAGAACAGAAGTCCCTGTGTCCCAGGGCCGTTGTGACGAAGGTGTACCAGACCTTGTCACCCAGAGAAAGCTCTGAAGTCTCCGCTTCCTGTTTTATTTTGGCGTGAAGAGGCTCCAACGCTGGGCAAGGGGATTCGGCCGGGGGTCCATCTCTGGAGAAGGCCGGGGCTGTGGGCCCGGGGTTCTAGGGCCTGGGGCCCCAGAGGGGGCGTTGGGGAGGGGTACCCTGAAGGTTGGCACCATTGTGCCCTTGAAGGTGAAAATCCCCAAAGGGAGGTCGGAGCCACCGTGGCGGCCAAGCTGGGTGCGTTTGGGAGTCATGGAGAGGGGACTTCATTCATTCATTCAATCATTCATTCACTGGACAACACTTGTCAGGCCCAGGCCCCATCCTGAAGGGCTCTCTACCCAACTAGGGCAGGAAGGCGGGGAGGAGGGCACCGGGACCCCCTACCCTTGCTGTCCACCGTGGGCCCGGGGCACAGCTCTCCCTGACCCTGAGCGTCAGGGCCCGTCTTGACACCAGGTGGCCTGACCTGGCAGGGCTGCTGTGGTCTGTGACCCAAATGCTCGGCACACAGGGCAGCTGAAAACATCCGCTTCCCCCTTGGGGCCCGGGTGGCTCCAGTGTCCACGAGGCCAGGTCAGTCAAGAGCTTACAGGCGAGTCCAGGCCCACAGCCCAGAGACAGGTATGGGGCGGGGCCGGAGTCAAGGCGTTTCACAGCGCCTTCCCTGGCTGCCTTGCCCTCCAGGGGGCTGCTGATGCAGCAGGACCCAGGTCGCAGCCTCGAGAAGCCTTCTCTGGCTACGGAGCCACAGGTCTCCGGGGCAGCCACCGGGGCGAGGCCACCGTCCTCCCGCCATTCTCGCACCAGCAGCTGGGCATACCTGGCCCGGGCCGTCCAGGGAGGCACGAGGGGCAGGCAGCCCAGTCTGCGGTCCAACCCCAGCTGCAGGTTGGTGCGCAAATCATTTCCCTCCCTGGCCTCGGCCTCCCATCTGTGGACGGGTGAGAATTGTCGTGAGCTTGTGCTGTGAAGGCCAGAATAGAGAGTAGATAATTTTGCCAGAGATGGTCGGGCTCACTGCTCAGGGGAGAAACTGAGGCTGGGAGAGGAGGTGGTTGTTCGGGGTCAGCTAGACCGGAGGAACCAGGTCCCTGGCTCTGGGCAGTGCTCTGGATGTGAGCTGGGCCCGGCGGCTGCCTCTGAGGGTCTCCCAGCTGTTGGGACAGGGAGAGGCGGTGGCCTCACAGCAGCCTGGGGTCGGTGTGGCGCCGGCCGGAGGGGCAAGTGTGAGCCCAGGGACAGAGGGAACCCAGGCTGCCAAGGGGAGCGGGGGCGGGGGGCTGGGGCCCAGCAGCCCCAGCAGAGACGGGGCTCCCCTTCCCATCTGCTGCTGAGCCCTCGGGGTAGCGGGGCAGGGGCCGGGCGGTGGGCCCAAACTCCTCAGATCCCCAAGGCCACTTGAGAGCTCGGAAAGGAAAGAGGCATCCTCCAGCACGTCCATCTCTGCTCAGAGAGGGCGGGGGCTACGGCCACTTTGGCAGGCAGTTTCTTACAAAGCTGGACACTATCCAGCCATGGCACCCCTAGGTCTTTACCCAGCTGATTTGAAAACATAGGTCCACCCCAAAACCTGCACATGAACGTTTATAGCAGTCTTATTCATGATCGCCAAAAACTGAAAGCAACCAAGATGTTCTTCGCTAGGTGATGGATACATACCCTGAGGTCCATCCAGACAGCGGGATACTCCTAGGAATGAGAAGAAATGAGCTGTCAAGCCACAAAAAAGACATGGATGAATCATAAATGCATATTGCTAAGCGAGAAAAGCCTGAGAAAGGAGCAAGGCTGCATGCTGTATGATTCCATGCATACAACATCCTGGGAAAGGCAAAACCATGAGATGGTGGACAGATCCGTGGTTGCCGGGGTCCACTGGGGAAGGTCGAGTAGGTGGAATGCAAACTGTGCTGTAGGTATCGTGATGGTGGGTACAGAGCACAATGCCCTTGTCAAAACCCACAGGACTCACAGCACCAGCAGGGAGCCTTACTGTCTGCCAGTTTAAGAGATACCTCAGGAGGTCGGAGAATCCCAGGGTGGAATGGGACTGTGACAGAACCGTCCCCCGGATCACGAATGTAGGAAACAGCCTCACTGAAGGGAGCAGAGGGAAGAGCTGCTGACCTGGCAGCTTTGGAAATGAGTGGGGTTTGTAAAAACACGGGTGAAAGGATGTGTGTGAGGTTGTACTCCAGCTGATAAAGCTGCTTGCCAGGCCCCAGGGGCACAGCCCCAACACTGCTGAGCAATTGAGCACGGTGGGAGCCAGGCTGGTCACTGTCGGAGGGCGGAGTGACGGGGTGTGGGGGGGAGATGCTAGAATGATCCATAGGGTGATGGATTAGAATTGGAGACATCAGTATGAACTCAGGTGTAACTTCACACAGATGGCAACATACAGAAATATCTACAGACACAATCTGTGACAACACAGATTGGGATACACACCTGAACTTCCTTGCTCTGTCAGTTGAGGGAGACTAGAAGCAACGAATAGCTCCCAGAGGTGACGGGCACACCAGCGCCCAGACCTTGGTCTCTAAGACCACGCTCCAATGAGAGGACCAGGGCTCCTCGGGGAGATGGCTGATTCCAGGGCTGGGGGCAGGAAACGCCTGCGATGAGCCTGGGGCATCGTGTCGTGCCAGAAGGTAAAGAAGTGCGGGAGCAACAACAGAAACACAATGAGGCGTGTGTCGGGGGAACACGGTGGGCAACCACACAGCTCCCAGCGGCCAGGGCTGCAGCAGCTGTCGCTGGAGCAGAATAAATAAAGTCGTCCTGGATTATTACTCAAAGGATAAACGAGAGGTCTGCGAGTCCACAGTCACATAAATAAACAACTGAGTAAATAAACAAATGGTACAGAGGAATTCCAAACGGTTCGTGCAGACGCTTGGCCGCCCTCAAGGAGGAGAAGCTTCATTCCGCTCCTGAGTGCTGCACAGTGACTTCCTTAGAAGAGGACAGTGTAGGGAGGGAGAATAGCAGTGACAGCACAGGGGGGAAACCTGGCAGACACGACCTCGGCCGGTGCTCAAGGTCAACACCAACCCAGGTAAGTCCTGGTGACGGCTGCCCCCTGCCACCGTGGGAGAGGAAGGGCACTCACCTCTGGGGTCTTCCTCCCCAGCCCACCGCCCCAGTCTCGAGACACAGGTCAGACAAATCCCGGTGGAGGGACTGTCTACGAAGTCCCTGCCCAGTCCTCTGGGTCATCAAAAACAAGGGAAGTCTGAGAGACTGTCACAGGCCAGAGGAGCCGAGGAGACGGGACCACTCCCTGTCATGTGGGGTCCCGGGATGGAGAAGGACATATGGTGTAAAACAAAGGAAAGCCAAACACAGCGTCGACCTGAGTAAGACCACATCAGTGTTGGTTCACTCTGACGACACAGCAACCCACCACTGTGAGGTGTCAGCTGTCGGGAGAACGGGGGTGGGGGCCCTGGGAACTCTCTGTGCTACCTTTGAATTCTTTGTAAATCTAAAACTCCTCTGAAATAAAAAAGCTTGTTTACAAAATTCAAGCAGCGTGTACATGTGAAAAATGTCATGGCTGTGGCGCAAGCATTGACCCCTGGAACCGTCGTGTTTCACGAAGACCCTGGTGAGAGACTTAGGGCAGCAGCTGTTAAGTCGAGACGTAGCTTTTCCGGGGAGATTCGGGACCAAGCCTCTATCAGTGTCCCATCTTCAGACGAGCGGGGGGAGAGCTGGGGTCTGGGGAGGGGACCTGCTGGGCTGACTGTCTCTTCCCACCATCCGCCTCTCTCCCCCTCCCTCCCTCCTGCCCTCTGAGGTTGGGGTCACTAACTAGGGTCACTGTTGCTTGTGCCCGAGCCTCAGTTTCTCCGAGTGAAAGCCGACTGGGGATGGGCACAACCCAATCAGAACGGCTGTGGCAAGTTTGCATTTCGTAGTTGAGCTGAAAGTTCCCAGGCTCAGCCAGACAGGAGCAGCCCGGTGCTTTGGGGACGGGTCGGGCAGGAAGGCTGCTGGGCGGACAACTCCTCCCACAGCTGGGGCGCCCCTGGCAGACCTGTGGCCTGGCTCCCGGGCCCGGTGTCATCAACACACCAGGATGGCAGGGGGGCCAGGAGCCTCTGCTGGGTACCCAGGCCACCCCATGTGCTACCTCTCTGTGGGTCAGGGTCCAGCTCTCCCATAAAACACCCCCAAGTTTTAGGTCAGTGAGACCTGGGTTGAGGCCCCAGGAACGGTGTCTGAAGGGTGGCGCTTTCCTAGTAGAGGCGGGGTGTTCCAAGGGCCCTCTTTTCTCCTGGGTTGGATAGCGGTGTGTGTAGGAGGAGAGAGGAGCATCTCGTATGGAACAGGAAGAAACGGGCTCTGCAGAGCTTCTGGGGCAATGTCTCAGCTAGTGGCTGGGGCACCAGGAGCCCCAGGGCCCTGCTGGTGGTGCAGCCCAGGGACCCAGGCTTGGGCCTCTTCCCACCACCCGGGTGGACACAGGTGTGGGGCCCGGAGTCACACACGTCAGCTCCCCCCTCACTCGCGGATGAGCCTCCACTTCTGTGTCTGTGAAATGGGCCCATCCCATTTCACGGCGCCGAGCTGAGTTGAGCTGAGCACTCATAGGCGTTAGTCCGCCCGGCGTCAAGCAGCATCAACCAGGGCGGCTCTGCTGGACGGAACTGTAGACCCTCCAGGGCCCGGCTGGGCAGCCTCAGTGGCCTTTTCCACGCAGGTCCTTTCTCTGGTGTCTGGTAGGAGTGAGGCCGGGGATGGCAATGTGGTCTGCACAGCACCCGTGACAAATGCAAGTCCATCTAGCACCAAACGCTGTGATGGAGACTCCCTGGGGGCATGTCCATTCCAGTCCTGGAGCAGAACATCATAGCCGGATGTGGGAGTGGAAGGTGGGGCTCACGGAGGGGTCCCGGGATGAGCAGAGTGGAGACCGTCCAGGGGGTGGAGGACCAGGATACCAGGGTTGCAGGAGGGTCATGAGGTCACAGAGGGCCCTGGGTGGGGACAAGGTGACAGGAAAGGGCCAGGAATTTGCCAGTAAGTACAAGGCCGGTGAACATCAGGCAAAACAAGTAAGTGATACTTCAATGAGAAAAAAGCAATTTACAAGAAAACAACAACTGAGTTAGGAGCAGATGGGATTGGCTCGAGGGGCTGTTCTGGGCTGTTCATCTCGAACAGTCAAGAGCAGGGCTGCCAGGAGCACCGAGTTGAGAAGGATTCTGAGGCCTTGTCTGGGCACAGCAGACAGATGCCCGGCCTGGTTGGTTCTGCCGCAGCGTTAGGAGAATGGAGGCTTGTGCACCTGCCAGCCTGACAGAGCTGTCGCTGTGGACCGCACCCGTTAACGGGTCAGTTGGAACGTGGGGGCGCGAGAGAGCAGCAGGCTAAAAGGGCCAGAGCTAGCTGACTGCACTTGGTCATCCCTCTGGCTCTGGTGGTTTCTTTCTGTTGGTCACGTCAGCCCCTCTTAGGGCTCTACAAGTTCACCAGTCCCTGGACTCCCTCTCCTACCCCTCAGTCCCCCCTGCAGTCAGAGGCCCTGGCTCTCTGTTGCAAGAGTTACGACAGCTTGTAAAGCTGGGTTGCAGTTCTCTGGACCGGCACTAGGTGGCACTCTCTAATTATTCCAGCTGAAATTTCCTCAATTTTGCAACGTTAGGGTTTATAAAACCAAAATAACTTATTGATTGAACAGGTTCAATAAAGCCTACCTTTGTGCAACCCGGAGTACAGGATGGGTGTGACACTCGCTACGACTGCAGGTACTCAGGCTTCTCCCCCAGGGAAGCCCATGCCTACCTGGTGTTTTTAATGTCCTAGAATAACGGGGAAACCTCACCAGGTGCCTCCACCCGGCGGGAGGGCAGTTGGCTCCAGGCTGTCAGCACCATCTTCCACCACCAGAGGGCAGCGTTGCCCCGCTCAGCACACCCCACCTCTGAGCCCGGTGGCCCCTGCTGATTGGCTAAGCCCTGCCGTCTCCCTGGCAACCGTCTCCAGCCCTCCCTCTCCCGGTGCCCAGCACACAGCATGCTGCTTGCGTGATGGGCAGGTGCGGTCCCTCCACTCTGTCCCCAGGCCTGGGTCCGAACGGACCCTGATGCACGGTGGAAGCAGTGAGGGGCTCCATACTAGCATCTCTGATTTCATCTTGGCTGAGGGGTCCTCCTTTTCCTCAAATGCTTGTCTTTCCCACATCTTGCTCTGGAAACACAGGGTGGAAAAAAGAGGGGGAGCTTTCAGAGCCAGGCGTGCAGGCAGCAAGACCCTGTGAGCAGCCTCGTTGCTGCAGAGCCCCTGTGTCCAGCTCCCTCCTGGGCCGATCGTCTCACGCCCGGTGGTGGGGAGTGGGCTGGGGAGGGTCCACCTGCTGCTGCGGGCGGAGGAGGGGGGTGCAGAATGCAGGAGATCAGCTGTGGGGAAGTGGGGGTGCTGGGTCATCTGCCCCCAGCTAGTCCTGGGGGAGCAAAATTATGAATTTTGACCACCTTCGACCCCACTGTGACACCCCTAGTCCGTCCCCAGAGCCTGCAGGAAGCCTCAGCAGGGCGCCTTCCCAGTTCAGAGTGAGATGTGGAGGAGAAGTGGTTCGGGGCATGCCTGGAGCCTGCGCAGGGCGTCCAGCACCTGCATCCTGGGGCCAGGGCCATTGGTCCCAGCCTAGCAAGGTGTGGGCAGGTGGGGAGACGGGCGCCCGCCGGGACAGCACGGTCAGGCGGGCCTCAGTGAGGAGCCAGCCACGCGAAGGTCCAGGGAAGAACATCCCAGCAGGGGAACAGCAGGTGTGAGGGCTCAGAGGCACCGGGGGTTCAAAGAAGAGCACGGAGGTGAGAGAAGGAGAGAGATATGCAGTGGGGCCCCCGGGCAGCGTGGGAGCATCCACGATGCTGAGCATCGGCCAGACAGCTGACATTTCTGGCCGCCTCCCCTCAGTCCCCCTCCAAGAGTCGCTGCTCTTACCAACCCTTCATGAACGTTCCGTCCTGCTCAGGAGGGTCAGCTCGCTCTGTGCCCGTGCCACTGCCTCCTGCTCCCCCCTCCTTCCCTCCTCCTCCTTGGCCTGGCAGACTCTTACTCGTCCTGAGAAGGCCAGCACAGGCCTCCCCTCTATGCCCGCAGACTGCCTGCTTTAGCTGCAGGCTTGGTCAAAGGCCTGCTTTTGAACCTCTGTAGCTCCTCCTTCTCTGAAGCTCCCTGGCTTCTCCTTGGGGAGCCCAGAGACCCCAGCTCAGGGCCAGGCGCCCAGGGGGCCTGATCACGTGACACGTGGGTTGGGCATAGATGCCAGAGGAGGGAGGTGTGGTTCAGTAAACTTCACAGGTTGTCAGTATTTGGACAGGATGATCATGCTGCGACAAGTCGGAGTTTCCGGGGCAAAGGTGATGGTGTTTGGCCCCGAGCACCCACCCACTCATTCATTCATTCATTCATTCATTCAACACTGCCTGGAAACCCACATGGGCAGGCCCTGTGCTGGCTCGGGTTAGCACAGTCTGTCTGATAGAAATGTAACGTGGGCTGTATACGTGATTAAAAGTTTTCTAGTGGCCACATTAAGAACCACTTGAACTTTAATAATATATTTTACTTAACCCAATATATCAAACTATTATTATTTCATGCAAGCAATATAAAAATTATTAATGAGCTATTTTTCATTCATTTTTTGGGTCCTAAGTATGGGATTTGGTATATATTTTACACTGATGGCACATCTCAATTTGTACAAGCCATGTTTCAAGCTCTCAAAAGCTACATGTGGCTAGTGACTGGTGTACTGGACAGTGAAAGTCTAGAACATTCTTACAGGCATGCATGCAGGCAGCAAGTGTGAGCTGGTCTGTGTCAGGAGGAGGCCACATTCAAGGGGCTGGGGGAGCACAGAGGAGGGAGCAGCCAGTGGGGGAGGGGGCTGGAAGGCTTCTCAGAGGAGGTGGCATTTGAGCTGGGTGCTGGAGTGTGAATAGGAGTTCTTTGGGTACAAAATAGGGGGAAATAATCTTCTAATTTCATTCCTGGTTCCCCAGATAAGGCTCATGAAGATCAAGGACGGCCCGAAGAAATCAAGACCTTCAGTGACCTCCCTACCAGGTGTCCCTGAAGGACCCTCTGGTTTAAATCCTCTTATTTCTGGGCCAGTGCTGATGTTTCCCAACTTCTAGTTACAAACCCTGAGGTCTAGAGGCCCAGGTACCAATAGACAGCCGTGAATATTGAGTATTGGCTAGGCCATCGGTCCACATTAACTGGTCCACCTGCTCTCGTACAAGGCCATTGTCTACGTGCCTGTGAACCTTCCAGAACCTTATGTTACAGGGAGGCGGCACAGGTGGGGATTCTCAAAACTTGTCTGCACCCAGGTGTGATTGCCCGGCTACCAAGGTGTCATCTGCCTTAGGTCTACCTGACATCTCTCCTGCTGCTGTTGGGGGTGCCGCCTGAGCAGATGGCCACCCCCAGGGACCAGCCTGGAAAGCTGCCGTGTTTGTAAAAACATTTAGACATGAGTCTCCTAAAATGTTCTAGAAAGAATCAATGATTAAACCCACCTCAGGGCATCTGTGGAGAGGTGACCAGGGTGGGGGTGGCCGAGGACCATGACAGCTAGGAGTGACCAGGGGCACAGCCCTTCAGCTCTCTGGAGGTGCCCACTTTCCCTCCTGTTAACTGCAGGGGTTGTTCTGGAATCGACACCCTGTGGCTCCAGGTGATGGGTAGGCAGCAAGAAGGCTCCCCCAAAACCTCCCTCCTCTGTTGTCTGGAATCCCAGCTTCGGGGCTCCGTCCTGTCAGGTTAAGCATTGCCCTTCCCCTTGCAGTTGCTTGCTGCACATTCCTGACTGGATGGTCCCACGTCCTCCTTCTCGGGGGTCCAGGGAGGGTTTGAGCAGGGCCCAGCAGCCTGGCCACCGTGAAGGGCGCTCGTGTCAAGTCCCAACTCCACCTGAAGTTGAGGAGAGAAATCCGATCGTGACGGGGAGGCAGAGGCACCATAGCTGACACTCCTGGGCCAGTTTCAGAGTCCCTCGAGGCGTGGGCCCGGCTCGCTCTGCTGCTGAGGAGGCGGAGCGCGTGCGTGGAAGGAGCGTGGGCTGCAGCGTGAGACCCAGTTGTGGATTTGGGCCCCGACACAGGCTGGCTCCATGCCCGCCGTCCGGTCTCCATCCCATCACCTGTGAGGTGGAGGTAAGGGCAGCGCCCTCTGGCTCCCTCTGGCTCCCTCTGGGCCTGCCGTGTGTTGGGCTGGGGCTGTAACTCTGCCTGACGCTTTTCTGCTCCTCCCTCTCTGGCCTGGGCTCATTCAGGCCGCTGCCTCCCAACACGGAGCTGGGTGGGATGCGGTCACGGCAGCAAAGGGTTGACTCAGCAGACCTGGGGTACCCACACCCTGCACGTCTGAGAAAGGTCTGGCCCTGGCCCAGCTCCCGGGAGGGAATCTCCGAGCACTTGGGACTCCTGCCTGATGACAGTGTCTATCTACCTGGGGCCTTGGGCCACGCCAGGGGGTCTCTGCTGATGATAGGATTTACGGGGAAGCCTTGGGCCACCCGGTGTCAGCTGCACCCCTGCAGGGGCCACACGGGTGGTCAGCTGTGTCTACGTGACCGACACACAATGAGCACCAGGACACCAAAGCTCAGGTGGGCCTCCCTGGTTGGCGACCCCCATCGAGTGTTGTCACACGTGGTTCTGGGAGAACTGCGCACCGGCCACAGGCCTCCCCTGGGAGAGGGCCACTGGAAACTTGCACCTGGTCTCTTTGGGACCTGCCCCACGCCTCTTCCCTTTGTGGGTTTTTATCTCTGCTCTTCGCTGTGATACACCGTAACCGTGAGTATAGCGGCTTGGCGGAGCTCTGTGAGACTTCTAGCGAATCATCGACCCTGAGGGCGATCTTGGGGGCCCTGAACCGCAGTGTCCCGGTCCTGAAGGCAGGTGAGGGGGAAGGTGTCAGCTGTCAAGCCCGTCTCTGTGGCAGCCGCGGCAGGCGGGCCTGTCTCCAGGAAGCTCGGCAGCACGTTTTCTGATCCTTTGACATCGTGCTGAGTCCTCTCCTGGCCTGTGACACCTCGCCCCACCTGTCACCATCCCCTGGCGTGTCCACCTGGCACCCGAGAGTCCCCGGGGAGAACCAAACCATTCTGGGTGGGGGGAGCCTCCCTGGGGGACCCTGCTGACTGAGGTGGGGGCATGGGCTAGCCTGCCTGCTCCACCCAGGCCACACCCCCCAAGTCAGTTCTGAACTTTCCGGGCCCAGGGAGGCAGACAGGGTGGAGGGGACACTGCCTATAAGACTTTGTGTCTTCCCCCAAGGGGCTGGGGGCTGGGTGGGGTGGCATCTGGATCTTCTCTGGCTCAAGTTCCGCATTGCCCTCACAAGGCTTTGGTGGTGTCCTGGGGAGCTGGGGAGGCCTGGCCCCACCTTGCAGCCCCTCCAGGGGCCCTCACATGCCAGCCCTCCCGGTGTGCCTCAGACCCCAGTGGTGGGTCTGTCCAGGCCTTTGCTCCCAGTGCTTCCCTGCCTAGAACTCCCTTCTCTGTCTGTGCCTGGGGAACCCGGGGCTCCTTCGAGGCTCAGATGCCCCTTCTCCCATGAGCCCTCTGGAAACCGCCCCCCCCGTTCAGCTCCACACCTGCCTCCAGGTGACCGGGTCTGGGTGAGGCCCTCCCTGCCGCCAGCACCGGCCAGAGGCTGACTTTAGTCAAAGCCCCGACGCCATCTCTGTCTCCGTGGCAGCAGGGGCTCCGCGTGGAGACGTGGCTTCCCCATGGCCACGTGTGTGAGCAGCAGGGCTGGGAGACGCACCCAGGTCAGTCCGAGCCCAAAGCCTGGCCTTGACGCTCTGCCCTGCTCTCTCCCGGGCCACGGCCTCCGCTCGGCCCACAGCTTGGGCCAGGGCCCCGACGTCCAGGGAGGGGGCTGTCCCCAGCACCCTGTGGCCGTGTCCTTCCGCTGTCCAGACCCAGCCTGACGGGAGCCTGCCGCCTGCCCGGCCTGCAGACGTGGCCGCCGCCCCCGCCCTGCCACGTTGCGCTTCCACCCCGGCAGGCAGGAAGCTGCGCGTTCGCGCTCTCTTTCTGTAAGTTTCTGGAGGGCCGCTGTTGCAGGAAACGTCTGGACGTGGTCCAAGGAACATAATGAAAAAGAGAGAGCGAGGGAGCGAGGAGGCAGGGTGGGGGAGGTTTGGAAAGAGCATCTGATTTCACTTTGCAAAGACAACTGCAATTATGCCTCTGAGGGTTTCTCAGTCACTTCAGATTCAAACCATGCTGGTGACGTCAGTGGGAAACTATGAGGCTCGCGATGGTGTGTGACACACACAACACGAAATATGGCCCAGCCGGCTCCGGGCCCCCGGGCCAGGACAGCTGATGAGCCATGGGGTCTTTTCCAGAAGGAAAAAGACAGAAGTGGGGTAGCGGGGTCCCCGGCTTTGCACGTCCTGGGTTGTGAGGTCTTCCCAGCCTGACCCAGCGGCCGCTGCCCCTCCGCGGCAGGGAGGAGGAGCAGCGTCCCCTGGGCTCTGTTGGCCCCCTGGGAGCCCACTGCTCCAGGGATAGAAGCCTGGCTTTCCTCGGCCTCTTCTGCTCTCCCCTCCACTCCTCGGCCATCAGGAGGAAGGGCCCAGGCCTGGGAGGTTCCCCTGGGACTGCTGGGGGGAGCTCAGCCCTTGGGGGTCTCCACTTTCAGCATGCCCCAGCTCTAGCACTTTCCACAGTCTGCTCTGTAGCCTGGGCCTGGGTGTCTGTGACCCTCCAGGTGTCCCCAGCTCCTGACCACATGGGCCCTGGAACAGGAGTGAAGATGGCAGTCCACCTCTGTCCCTCCCGCCCTGGGATGGTTCTGGCCCCTGGGTCAGGACCCTGCTTGACATGGGGTCAAGAGGGCAGGGTCCTCAGAGGCGGCCTTGAGGTGAGAGTCCTGGAGCATAATAGGAGCTGGTGTAGTCCTCGCTGCACAGAAAAGGATGCCAATTCCCTGTCCCCAAGATTCCAGGGCCTCCCCACCCCGAGGGAGTCCAGGCCTCCAGGCCAAGGTCACCACAGGCTCACCTGTGGACCCACCTCAGACCCCGCCCGCCCCTAGTGCCAGGGGGCCACCAGGGCAGGATGGGCCTCACCTGCCACCCGTAAAGCCACCGCAGTCACAAGCCCTGCCATCTCAGAGGATGTCACAGCCAGAGAGGTCTGCACAGGTGGCCTAGCTTAGTGTCACCTCCACGTTTCGTCTCAGAAATGTTTCTTGAAGTAACACCCAGCAGAGAAGCCCAGCGACACAGCGGAGGAGCAAGTATCTGCCCGAAGGGACTCAGAGTCGCCTCGGCCAGCATCCCTTGGCAGCTGACAGGTGCCAGGCCTGAACGCAAGACCCTGCCCCCAGCAGGGCCGGGGCCCGAGGCCCACCCCTGGGGTCACAAGCCTGCTGTGGGCTCTCGGGACCCACCTAGAAGCCATCCCAGCTCTCCTTCCACTTCCGGGTGTAAGCTGCGGTCCCAAGGACGCGTGACCTGCAGGAAGGCCCACGCGGTCGGGCGTGGCCAGGGTGCGGGGCCGGGCGCCAGGGCCTGCGAGGGGCCGTGGGGTCTGGCGGTGGAGTGGGCCTCGCCGTGACCGGGCCCGATGGGCGGGGGGCAGAGCCGGGCGCGGACGGGGCCGCCTGCCTGGGCCGCGGCTCAGCAGCCGCTGCAGCAGCGGAGCTTTGAGTCACGGGCGGGGGCCTCCTGGCCTCTGGGGGGTCTGAAGACATTTTTTCCGTGGGAGTAGCTGCTGGCTCTCTCCTGAGCGGGGAGCTCTCGGCCCCTCCCAGCGCCTGCGGGGGCCTTGGCCGTGGGCTGCGCTCCCCTCGGGGCTGATTCTCTTCGCAGGACTTTCCATGACCTGGGGCGGGGCAGGGGCGCCGGGCAGGGGTCAGACGGGCGGGTTCTGGAGCCGGGTGGGCAGGCGCTTGCGCGAGGCTCTGAGCCTTTGGTTCGCTTTCGGTCTGCGTCTCACTTTGGGGTGAGATGGGGCAAGGGATGCCAGGGTCTGGCTGTAAGGGGAGAAACCTGACTCCTTCGTTAACTCTTCCAGGGGAAGATGCAACGCGGGAGGTCCATCGTCCCCCTGGAAGCTGCAGGAAACGGGTGCGGGGGGAGAAAGTGGCAGATCCTTGGGCGTCTGCTGATGCTGAATTCGGGAGCAGCCGCCCAGAAGCTGCCCCCCGGAGCCCTGGCGGAGAGGCACCTCCCTGCCTTGTGTGGTGCCCCGGGCCAGTCCTCTGCTGGGGGACCCTGGCCATGAACCGCTTAGTCAGAACCCTCCCTGGGGCCCCTTAGAGGCCTCGTCCCCACCGCGGGAAATGCCGGCCTCCCAGGAGCCCGAGGACGTGTGCTGATGGAGGGACTGTGCTGCGGGGCGGTGGGTCTGCAGTGAGGATCGTGGCTCAGTGTGCCCTGGACGAACAGCGGGCTGCGGCTGAGCTGGGGACGTCACCTCCCTTTTCCTCTCTGTAGCACAGGTGGGAGGGGACAGCGGACAGGCCGACTTCAGGCAGCTGGTCTCCTACCGGGGTGGTGGGCGCCCGGCTGGGCGTGGATGCAGCCTGGGAAACACCCAGGTGGACTGTCCCCAAGAGCACTTGGCGGCATGGCCCTGGGGCTTCAACAGGAGAAGCTCCGTGACCACCCCTCCTCCAGGAAGCCCTCCTGAGCCACCCCTGCCTGCCTGAGTTTCTTTCTCCTTTGGATTCTGGTGCGTTGGGCACGTGGACCGCACGGTCTGACCTTTATGTTTTGTACATTCTTGTGATCAGAAGTCTTGTCTCTCCGGAGAGCCAGGAGCAGGGCCATCATCGTTGGCTGTGTTGACTGAGGGGAGAGTGGGGCCCAGGAGTGCAGGCCTAGGGAGGGTGCTGGGTGTGACTCCCCGCTCTGCCACCCACAACCGGCATGGCTCGGGCAGGTTGCCCGTCGCTCTGAGCCTCAGTTTCCCCTTCTGTGAAATGGGATCTTAGCAACACTGGCCTCTAAGGGGGGTGATGGATGAAGCCCCTGGCCCCGTGCCTGGCGCATAGAAGCTGGGAGCTCCCACAGAGGACCAGACCGACAGGGCCCCGGACTCAGAATGCCCAGGCCGTGTGCTGGGACTTCTCCTCCTCTGAGGCCCGCAGGCCGTGCTGGTCCGAGCCTCCTCCAGACGGCCCTCCATCCCCGCCCAGCCGTCGGCGCTTTACCTGTGTCCTGGGAAACGCCAGGCGACTCACACCGGTGAGTTTTTTGTAGGGGGAGGGGGAGACCATGCACATATCCTGTTTCTTCTTAAAGCTTTGCCCCTCAGTTTTAGCATCTGTGGTGGCTCCTGCCTGCTGTGGTCTCCACTGTGTACTGCTGACTGACGGCGGGTTCAGGGCCGGGTCTGTTTCTCCCCCTGCAGAGGTCCCAGGCGGCTCCCAGGGGGAGTGGCCTTGTTTGTCAAATGGCAGCAGGACAGGCGGATGAGGGTGCTGGGCCTGGACCAGGGGAGCCCAGCCACGCCCTCATCAGATCTCTGACCTTGGGCAATGAGGGTCTCTCCCCGAGCCTCAGTTTCCCCATTTGTACCACGCGACCAACGCCCTCCTCATCGGGTTGCTGAGGAATCTCTGAGCTGCTGGATGTAAAGGCTTCCTCAGGGCCGGGGCTGGGAGATGCTCGGGAGAGGCTCCAGGGCCGTAGATGCCTGGTCAGGGGTGGCCGGCTGTGGAAAGTCCACTCCTGGCGCTGCTCTGGGCGGCCAGGACCCCCGGCCGGGGCCGCCTTCCTTGCTGTCTCTCCAAGGCCAGGAGGGATGTCGCAGGGTGAGTCTTTCAAAGTCCCCCCAGGCCAAGCTCTCGCCTTGCAGATTGGGGAAACTGAGGCCTAGAGGTTGCAGAGCCGGCAGCCAGCGAGTTCATCCTTTCTGGCGGTGGCTGGCCTGTCACCTTCTGAGTAACGGACCTCAGGGACCTGGAGAGAGCGGTGTCCTGGCAGGAAACGGACACCCATGCCACTAGGGTGATTCGAAGCGAGTTTAGTGAGAATACCTTGTGCAAAGATGGGGGTTGATGTAGGGAATCTCGAGGGCTAGTGTGGGGCCCGGTGAGGAACAGGCGGTGCTGTCACCACCACTGGAGCCAAAGGGTGGGGTGGGGCCTGGACCTGGGGCAGAGCCACGTGGAGGGGAGGGGACGCTGTGGCCCTGTGGCCTGGCTGGGAGAAGCAGAAGGAGTAGGTTATGTTCCCACCGGTGCTCCCGAGCCAGCAGGATGCCCCAGGGCAGGTGCGACTGCAGGTGGGCCCCGGGGCACAGGGGGTGGAGAGGGGGCCACCGCGGCTCGGGAGGAGGCATCAGGTCTCTGAAGTTAGGACCCTCCCACAGCGACCAGTGCCCGGTTTTGAGAACTTATTTTGGGAGAGTCAAGCGGTGCTGAGTCAGCCGGGGACCCCAGCCTTGGCTTCCTCTAGTCCAAAGCTAAGAAGCTGCTTGACATCGTGGCCAGGGTTCCTCCTCAAACACCTTCTGTGGCTCCCCACTGCCTATGTGTAGAGTCCCAGCCCCGGGCTCGGGGGTCGGGCCCTCTGCAATGGGTCCCTAAAGGCTGCCTCCAGGCCGCCTGGTGCTCCGGGGGACAGCCACTTTCTCACCTGTGGGAGGGGTCCTGAGGGTCCTGGAAGCACCCTCGTCCCTTCTCAGCCCAGAGCAGGCTTCTCTGTCTCTGTGCTGCTGGCGTCTGTCTGGCTGTCTCTGCGGCAGGGCTGTCCTATGAGGTGTGGGGCATCCAGAGCATCTGGCCCCTACCCTGGTTGTGACAACCACAACAGCCATTGCCAAATGTCCCCTAGGGACAAATCTCTTCTGGTTGAGAACCCCAGCTAGAGAAATAAACCCTCCTCCTGACTCAGGCGGGGTTCAGACCAGCTCAGGTGTGGCCTCCTCCAGGAAGCCAGCCCTGGTTCTCTGCAGCGGCCTCCCCAGTCAGCCTCATTTTTGGCGTGAGGTGCTCTGTGTGCGTCTCATGGGGCACCAGGAGGATCCCATGAGGTCTGCCTGGGCACCGTCCATGTGCCCTCCCTGCCCCGCCCTGCAGCCCTCAGGGCTGGAGGCCTCGCCCTCGCGGTCCTGCCCCTGGGTGCGCTGTGGGCCTAGGTGGGTGACCTGGGCCTCCGGGCAGGCCGGGAGCTCTGTCGCAGGAGCTGGAACACCTGGCTCCTGGGGTTCCTGTCCCTAGAGGCCATCTGGGTGACAAATGGGGACTCTGAGGCCCCAAGAAGGGGAGATGGTGGTGGCAGGTCTGCAGCCGGTTACGAGCAGAGCCCTGATTCTCAGCCGGGTGGGTTTTGTTCTTGCTGTCTGCACCGATGGGTGCGTGTACGCAGGAGAAAGAACATTCTGGAGGCGAGTTCAGTGAAGGATGAGCTTTCCTCGCTCCTTGGGCCCTTCTGCTGTTTGGCGCTCTCCCTTCCAGAACTTTCCAGCACTGGCACCACCCGTGACTCAGTTTGGACACACGATCTACCCTCCCCCACCTGCCCTCCCTCCCCACCGAGCGCCGGGCCCTCTGTCTGCCGCATCGCGTTGGGGCTGCCCGCTCTTCCCAGTGTGTCGCTGGGCGCTCCCGGCCCCCTCGCTGTGGGAATTGAGGTTGTTTCAGTTGGGGGCTCACCGCCCGCGCTGCCGTGGACGCCCCTGGCCGACACTTGCAAGCATTGCTCCTGGACGCATCTTCAGAGGGGCCGTCGCTGGGCCGGGCAGCAGATCCTTGTGCATCTTAAAGCTCGATAGGACCTTGGTGGGCGTTTTGGTCATCTGAAGGGGAGAGGGCACCGAGCGTTCAGAGTCGTGTCGTGACTTGTGTCCCTGAAGAGGGCACAGTGAGGTGGGTCAGGGTCTCTGCCCCTCCTTCCAGAAGGCACCATCACCAAACAAACGTCTCAGTTCAGGGCGTCCCTGAAAACCCGACATCACACTGCCGGGGCGAGAGACGGATTACCCGAGGGAGACTCAAGCCTCGGTGGGACGAGACGGCTCTGGAGCTCCCTGGGGGATGGAACAGCTCCCTTACCTCTGAGAAATCATGTCCCTGCTCGTTAGGGAATCTGTCAGACTCGTCCTTCACGGGGCCCCTGGTAAGATGGCCTTTAGGTGACAGCCCGCCCACGCTCGCTGTGTCGGGGTCGGGGAGGCTGTGGTCTCGGAGGATGTGGGTGAGGGCAGGGCGGGGGGAGGCTGGGGCCCGGTGGTCAGGGCGCCCCTTCCCCGTCCTCCCGCAGCTGGAATCGTCTCCTGATCGGGCTGCTCTGATGCTCTCTCGAGGTCCAAGGACAGGTCGCATCACCCTTTGTTTACGTCATTCTGTCCGAGGCTGTGGGGCCCAGGAGCCTCTGCTGAGCCCCACACTGGGAGGGTGGGGGACCCGCCGTGTGCCCACGGGGGGCTGAGTGGGAGAAAACGCCCAGTGACGGGTGCTGAGTGGCACACACAGGGCTGGTCCTGGGCCAAGACCTTTCATCCTCCTTCTTTAGGGCAAGGAGGGCCGTGGAGGGTCCATGTAACAGACCACCCCAGACAACGCTTTAGACAACGATGATCATCAATCATCTCGCAGCTCCTGTGGGTCACAGCAGGAGCAGCTCAGTGGGCAGTCCTGGCTCTCGGTCTCTCAGGAGGCTGCAGCTGGGTGCCGGCAGGGGCTGTGTCATCTGAAGGTTTGACCAGGGCTGGAGGAGCCACTTCGAGGAGGCTCGCCCTCACGCGGGCTGGCTGCTTCCTGCCACGGGGCTGCTTGAGTGCCCTCCCAACACGGCGGCCGGCTGCCCAGCACGAGTGATGCCACAGGCCAGGGGAGACTTTCATGAGCCCCCTCGGAAGCCACACACTGCCACTTGCATGGTGTTCTTTCTGTTGGTCACCTGGCCCCCAGGCGGCCCGCTCCTGCTCAGCTGGGTCCCAGCAGTGGCCCTTCTCCAAGATGGCTCTCGTGGCGCCGTCCTGTGTGCCTTTTCCCACACGCCTGGCCCCTCTCCTCGACAGCCGAGCATCGGATACACAGCATGGGTTCAGTGGTGTTTGAGTTGGACCAGGCCCACACACCTCCCAGCTGGCCTTCAGCCCAGGGCTACAGGCCAATGGGACCCTGGAGGGCCTGCGTGGGCCATTTGTGCCTTGGATGGAGCGTGCACTGTGTGGTGTCTGGCGAGAGGGAAGTGCATTCCAACCCTGGCTGTGTGGCCTCAGGCTCATCACGGAGCTCCATGGGCCTCAGTTTTCTGGTCCGTACAGTGGGGACAACAATGGAACCACCTCCTCTGGCTGCTGGGAAGCGGCATAAAGGTTTCAGCGCAGCGCCTGGCTAAGAGCCGAGCTGGCGCCGTGGGGGCCGTTCCCACAGCAGCTTGCTCAGGGCCGGCCGTGTGCCGCGTCTGTGCTCCGGGCCTCTGCCGTCGGAGGGCTGTGCTGGGCCGAGCTAGCTGTAGGAGGAGCTGACGGAGGCAAAGAGGGGCACTCCCTCCCCAGTTACAGGCTGCGGTCAGTGGCTGTGGCCAGGGCGAAACCGGGGAACCAGACAGGCCCGTTGTCACGATGCCCGGGTACCGTGCTGCTGGGCTGGCGGAGCGCCAGAGCCTGGATACGGGGAGGGAGGGTGGGAGTGGCACCTCTGAAACAGGGCAGGGCTGGGGGCGCAGGAGAGGGCTTCAGCCGTGCCCAGAACATCCCGGCGGCTCGACCTCCTGAGGTCGCAGGGTTTTCGAGCTCTTGGGTTTCCAATGCGTTTTCTGCCTCTTTCCTACAAGCCAGACAGCGACAGGGCTCCCCTGGTGCGTTTTTCTGCCTGAAGACAGACGACAGTCTGAACAGCAGGGCATCAATTTTGTTGGAGCAAGGGAAAAAATAAAACTCTAAAGCAACTTGACAATAAAAACCCCGCCCACAAAACAGCCAGCCTGGCAGGACGATGAAATGGGAGATGCTGGTGGCTGAGACTGGGTGGCCGCTGGGCGTCCTGGGCCGTCTGGTGTTGGGCCATGGGCGTGCTGCCCCGGCCCCGCCCTGCGCCCCAGAAGGTTCTGTATTTCTGCAGGTCGCTGGTCTCCTGTCTGTCCCAAACATCTCCATAGCAACGGCTTTCCTCCCGGTTACTCAGCGCTTCTGTTCATGAAAAAAGAATAAAAAGGTCTTACAAAGAGAGCAGAGGGTCACAGTCGAGGCTCGTCGGGCGCCCGGCCTTCACCTGGGAAGGCGCAGGTGTGGGGCGGTCTCTGCCCCAGAGCCTCCGGGCTCCTGCGGAAGCCGGGTCTGGGGACGGCTGCCTCTGTCCTGCCCGTTCCTGCCCGTTCCTCCCCTCCCCACGGCCGCCTCCATGTGAGGCCACCATCGCTGCCCCTGCCGGACCAGCAGTCCTGTCTCCCCACTCCTGCCAGAGTCCCCTCTGTCACCTGTCCTCCACCCACGGAGAGGTCGCCAGTCTGACCTCTCACCCCTCTGCCGAAAACCCGCAGGGAAAGCCCGAGTCCAAGCCTGAAGCTGTTCTAAGCTGGGGGTCAGGCTGGACCCCCTCTCTCCGGGCTCCAGAGGTTCTCCCTCGAGCTTCCCTGCCCTCTCTCCACCTGGCTCCCTCTTCCTCATCCTTTGGTGCTCGGCCGGGACCCCAGAGACACCAGCTGGGTCACAGGCCCCCCTCCGCACGCCCCTGTCCCCTGTGTCCCCCTGGAGCTGCAGCACAGCGTCCACTTCCGCCATCAGGCTGTGGTCTCTGTGGGGCTCCCAGCGGGCCTCCCTCCTTCCGTGTCCCCAGGCTCGGCCAGCGTCGGTGTCCAGTGGGCGCCTGAGTAGGTGCCGTGTTTTAGGGGAGTAGGGATGGGGGTGGGGGCCCCACCCTGGACACGGGAGCTGGCAGCCCAGCGGGCCGGGTGAAAAGAAAGAAAACCGACGTCCGCTCCCGTGGCCGATACGGAGTGAACGCCAGTACGTGGACTCTCCTCTTGGTCGTGGCCCAGCCAGTTTGGGGCCCAGGCGGCCGGTAGTTCTAGGCTGGCGGCCTCGGCCCCCGGAGATCCCACTGCAGGCAGAGCTCCCGTTCTGTGTTGGAAATCCTAGTGCTTGTGGGGCAACTTGGGGGGAGGCTGAGGACGGATGGTGACGCTCTGTGCCCCTCAGGAGCAGGCAGGGGGACATCACACAGCTGGGTGCATGGGACCCAAGACATCGTGGGGTTCCCAGCGACATCTCGTGCTTGCGAGGACCTGACACCCAGCGGGGCCAGCCCGCGTGGAGGGCAGCAGTGTCCGGGGCCCTGGCGGGCCGTGGTGGGGCTTCCTGGGCAGGAAGGGGGTCCAGCCGACCTCTTGGGGTGGCGCTGGAAAGCCAGAGCCGCTGCCTCTCTCGAGCCCCCCTGCCCGGCCTCTGCTTCTTCCGCCGCTCTGCTCCGTTCGGCTCACCCAGCTGGCCTGCCCCATGCGCGGGCTGTGACAACTTGGCTCCACGCCCACCCCTGACCTGTGTCCCTGGCTTCAGCCCCACCGGGCCTGCTGGCCTCGCTCACGTGCCCATTCCAGGTCCGGAGCTGGCAGGTGAGGCCACCTGGTGCCGGCCACCCTGAGGCAACGATGACCCGGGGCCTGCAGGGGCCAGAGCTGGGGGGCGGGAAGTGGAGTTGACTCTGGGGTCTCCTGCTGCCCTTGATCTTCTCCTCAGCCCTGGCCCCACAGAAGGGCCTCCACTCTGCCACAGCCACCTGTGTACAGAGACCCAACCGAGAGCCCAGAGGTCCCCGTGAGAGGGGCCTGGGAAAGGAGAACCCAGCACCAGCACAGAGTTACTCTGTGGTGGCTGGACACCCACAAACTCCAGGGGTCTGGTTATTTCTCACCCTTGCAGCGGGGGGACCGTGCCCCAGGCAGCTGTCCCAGGCAGCTGCCCCATGGCGGCTCAGCCCTCCGGGAGGCCCCCACTGGGACTGCCGCTGTCTCAGCCCCAAGCAGCCTTGCTCCCAGGGCACAGGGGTCCACCTTAGCCGAGCCCGGCCCTGCCAGCGGCAAGTGCTGCCAAGGGTGGCCTTCAAAAGGGATGTGGGGGGCCCTGAACCTTTGTGAGCCCCCATTCCCTCAGGCACTTCGTGGAGATGCCCACCTGCAAGGTGGCGGAGGGACCAGAGAGGGCAGCGCAGGGGTTCAGAACGCAGCACTGTGGCATAAAAATCATTTTGACCAGAAGGCGTTTGATCCGAGAGCCGCCTCCTGGGGGCTCCATCATCACGGTCTCCCCAGAGCGCCTCACGTTTGAGGTGTGCGAACAGCGGTGACTGTAGGGAGGGAGGGAGCGGGGAGGCTGAAAGAGGACGCAGGCTCACAGGGTCTGCTCGGCGGGCGCTTTCACTGGCTCTCTGTTGGCTGGTGACCGTCTGCCTTCCTAGGTCCCCACAGTGGCTCTCCCAGGGGGAGGGCCTAGCCGCCCGAGGGAGCACCCAGAGTCTGCCTCCAAGACACTTCACGAGGGCGAGGCCTGAGCTTGGTGACCCCTGGCTCCTTGCCCCACCGTGACCGCCCCAGGGTGGCAGTGGGCTGGTGCACCTGTCCCTCACTGAGACCCTGAGCTGCTGAAGAAGAGCCCCACCCCCACAGAGCCAGGCACACAGCTGGCGCTCAATGCGTGTTTAGCCAGGATGGCATGTGTAACTGCACATCCCACACGCTTTCCTCCCAGACGTCAGGGGTCTTTGCCCCATCAGGACAAGGGGAGGGCTGAAGGCAGTGACCCTTCCTGCCCCAGGCCTGGGCTGGGCCTCCTCACTCCCTCCCACATGGGCCTCCTGTGAGCCCCACCTCTGGGAGCACCTCCCACCTCTGGGAGCACCTCCTACCTCAGGGAGCACATTCCTGCCTCAGGGAGCACCTCCTGCCTCGGGCTTTGCATTTGCAGGGCCTCTGCCTGGAGCACTTCCCCAGACCTCTGGCATTTCTCAGCGGTCACATCCTCACTCTGGTGTCACTTCTGGGCAGAGCCCCCTCCGACGGTCCCTTCAGTCTGTCCCCGCCCTGACCCTGCTCTCCTGTCTCCTCCCTCACTCTGGGGACGTGTGTGCTGGCTTATTCACTGCCTTCACGGGACCGAAGCAGAGATGTCTGTTGCGTCCCTGTGCAGGCTAGCACACGGAGGCGTGGATGATGGCCCCAAGGGAGAGTCTGGCCCGGGGAGGGGGCAGCTGGGCGAGCCTGCTCCTGCTGGTGGGACAGACCTGCACGTCCCCCACCCCGACCAGCTGCTCAGGGCCCTTTCCCAGCTGTCCTGGGAGAAGCAGGAGCAGATTCCGCAGGGCCGAGGAGGGGCCGAGTTTGAGAAGGGCACGAAGGGAAGGGGCATGAGGGGCCAGCAGTGAGGAGGGGGTGCTGCCAGTCCCCCCCATCACACACACACACACACACACACACACACACACACACACACACGGCCCGGAGAGCCCGCGGGGGGCGAGGCTGTTGGCGACGAGGCGCTCGGAGCTGCCACGTGGACGCTGCCTGTGGGCTCTCCTTTCTCACGCTTGTTCAGGAAATGAACTTTTTCCTCCTCCTTTTCTGGGCCGCTTCCAGGGGAGGCTGGGCTGCGGGACGGGAGGCAGCCCTGGCCGGGGCATTGCTCCTGACTCTCCCCTTGCGTGGGGCTGGGGCTCAGCTGGGAGCCCTCCTTGTCCCCTCTTCCCAGCCCCGCACACAAGCTGCACCCCGACTCTGTTCACCCCTGAGCCCCAAAGCCCGGAGTTTTTTGTGGGTTTGCCGGGAGCCTGGGTTTGGGGGTGCAGCCAGGGTCACCGGCCCCTGCAGCCCCCACACATTCCAGGGTGCGTGTCCTCGGAAACCCCTTGAGCCCCAGAGCATCTTTAGCACAGAGTGGTGAACGCACCCTGTGCTGAGAGCCGGGTGGGACCTCCACCTGCACCCCTGGCTGGCTGGTTGCTTCCTCTCCAGACCTCGGTTTGCCCGTCTGTGTGATAAGCAGGTTGCACCGGAGAGCTGCTGGGGGGCGAGATGGGTGTAGACGAGAGTGTGGGTTATTATACAGGCTTTGGTGGTGGACAGGCGAGGGTCTGGGTCCCAGCCTGACTGCGTCTCAGCTGTGTAGCCTTGAAAGTGGCTTTCCCCTCCAAGTCTCAGTTTCCCTGCCTATGAAATGGGCGCTGAGTAAATGCTCAGTCTCTGGGAAGAGCTGCTGCCACAGCCGCAGCAGTGCCGTCTCTCGGGAGGTTCTAGAGCATGCTGGCCGGGCCCCGGTGGGACGTCTCAGCTCTGGGTGGGGAGCTTGGCGCCAGCCCGCAGGAACCTGTGGGTGCCGAGTGGGGCCAGAGACCCTGGAAGGAGGAGGGTGTGGAGGCGGATGTGCACAGGGATGTCTTCCTGCCGCGTCCCACGACCTCCCGCGCCCGCTTCTCGGGTGTCAGCCCCGGGACAGCCTGCGCCCAGCAGCCCTGCCATCAGCAAGTCCGGGAGGAGCCGTGGCCTGGACGCCCCCACTTCTCCGCCACTGAGACTGACTCAGCTATGGCGAGCCGGAGTGGGCCGGGAGGGCAGGCGAGCGACTCCTCGGGCTGGGCCTCGAAGAGCAGGAGTGCCCGCTCTGGGCAAAACTCTGCCGAGCCCTGAGCCAGGAGTCGGGGAGGGACGCTCTGGTGACGTCAGACTGGAGTGTGGCTGTTGTCTGATCTCGGACTTGGACACGTGGTCATGTTCCCGCTCCCTCTCTCCCTCTCCCCTACCCCCGCTCTGTCTCTCCCCCGCTCTGTCTCTGTCTCGCTCCTTCTCTGTCTGTCTTTCTCTGTTTCTCTCTCTCTGTCTCTCTCCTTCTCTCTCTCCCTCTGTCTCTGTCTCTCTGTCTTTCCCTCTGTCTCTCTGTCTCTCTCCCTTTCTCTGTCTTTCTCTGTCTTTCTTTCTCTGTTTCTCTCTCTCTCTTTCTCTCTCTGTGTCTGTCTCTCTCTCCCCCCCCTCCTCCCCTCTCTCCCTCCCCCAGTGTGGTCTGACTCACCACCTTGGAAATACGCTCTTGAGCACACTTCAGAACGGGAACGAGTTTTAGGTCTTGGTGAAGTTTTATTTAGGAAATACAGAAACCAGATGGACAAAAGTGGCCGCATTCAGGTTTTACAAGAGGAGCGATGTGCATGAAAAATGCTTCACGTGCAGTTTTTGATCCTCCTTTCTGGGGGAATGGAAAACGTCTTGTGTTCAGTATCTGAGAAGCCAGGGCAGGTCCCCCAGGACGCGGGTCTCCGGAGCTCTGGCTTCCCTCCTGAAGGGTCAGGAGAAGGAACTGCAGGAGTGAGTGGGACCTGCTCCTCCTGGGGGCTCCCGGGTGGAGGCGTGGGGCGGGTTTGGGGTCGGGCTTGGAGGCACAGGGCTTCCACGCTGTCGTCAAGGCCATGCCAGGTGGAGGCGGTAGTGACCTGCCGTCCATTTCCCACCTGTGCCCACACACGGAGCCGACCCGCCCGGCACCAGCTCGGGGTTTCCTCCTCCTCAGCTGGTCGCGCGGGACCCCCAGACAGCCGAGGAGCAAGCCGAGGGCGCACAGTGGGGGCGCGAGGGGGCTGGGCTCCCACTCAGGCAGCCCTGTGCACAACGGGTCCGGGAAGCACTGCTTGTCTGACGGAGGGTTGCTCCAGGGCGCGTGGCCCTGCCACTTGGAGTGTCCCGGGTCCCACGGTCAGGCCCTCATCGCCGCCAGGGCCAGAGCAGGTGGGAACCGCCGTTCCAAAGCCATGTGATTTTCTCCTGCAGAGGGCCCTGCTCTGGCCCAGGGTCCTCAGAGTTTCTCCCACAGGGCTTGTCTGCACAAACCCCGCGTCTGTCGAGTCAGCCTCCTCCCTACGTGATCCTATGACCCGGGCCCTTGCTCCAGCACCCCAAACTCGAGTCCCACACGTACTCACAGGTCTCTCCACTCCCTGGGGTCCTGTCCTCTCGTCCCTAACCAGGCTATGATGTAACTTAACCCTGGTTATAGGCCCAGCGTCCAGTGGGGCGGGTGGGCTGCACCCGCCGGCTCAGAAGGCTCGGGGGAGCTGGGGAGTGAGCATCTTCAGATGCTCCACCCACGTGGAACAGCAGGCCGGCCTTGTCGGATGTGTGGCTGTCCATGGAGTGCCGCCACTCTGACCATCCAGGACCATGGGCTTGGTCCCGGGCCCTCTCCACCCCCCACCTCCCTGCAGGCCCCCTGGCTTTCACACTGGGTTCCGACTGCCTGCTCCTGGCCCTCAGGTGTCCCCTGTCTTTCTCTAGAGCATCAGTGGGCTTTGCAGTAACCAACCTCGGTCCTCACAGCTGCCATTTGGTCCCCTCCAGCCTCACTCCCTCTCAGTTCTTCTGGTGAAGTTGCAACCACTGGACGGACACCCTGCAGGGCTGTTTGTGCTTTGCTGACCAGCAGGGATGGGGTCCCTGAGTGTTTTGCTCCCAGATCCCACCCAGGGCCTGCCTTCTCCGACAACCATCCCAGGCTGGGTGTGCTGGCAGCAGATGCAGGGTGCGGGGTGCCAGACGTGCACGAGGGAGCCACACCGTGCAGGGCAGAAGGAGCAGGCCTGGGCGGGAAAGGTGTTGCAGGTGCCGCTGGTAAGGCCTTCCCCAGCCCTGGGGGCGCCCTGGAGCTAGCACCACCTGTCAGCGCGACGGGGTCATGTTGCAATGGCTGGACCTTTCTGTGGGTGCCAGAAAGGGCACGGCCTCAGGCGCTGCAGCTCTCTGCAGCCGAGCCTGGCCCGAAGGAGGTGACCCCCCGATGGGGGATCTGTGCCCAGCCCAGGTTCCCAGACATCAGGGCTCAGTCCCGCTCTGGAAGGCGTGCTCCGCTCTCCCACTGAGATACTGACACTGGGGTGAGTGGGGGAAGGTGCTGACACAGACCCGGGCGGTGGACGTGGAGGGTCGGGACGCAGCGTCCTGGACTTGCTTGTTCCTTAGATCCGAATTCCCCGTAGGCTGGCAGCTCCGTGCGGGCAGGGGTGGCGTCTGTGGTTGGCCACTGTAGCTGTGTCTGGACGTGGCTTTGCTGTATCTATTTCGAGCATCAACTATGTGCCAGGCTCTGAGTATTCCCCAGAGGAGTGCTGAGTGAGGCAAGCGTGGTCACCCTCATGTGCCTTTTGTGGGTCCCCCACCCCCTGAGGACTTGGGGGGCTTTGATCATGTGCCTTCTGTGGGTCCCCCACCCTGTCAGGACTGGGGGGGCTTTGATCATGTGCCTTCTGTGGGTCCCCCACCCCCTGAGGACTTGGGGGGCTTTGATCATGTGCATTCTGTGGGTCCCACACCCCATCAGGACTCAGAGGCTTCGATACTCCTCTCAGCACCCAGAGGCAGGGGATTGCAGGAGATACTGATGAGAGGCAGATGGATAAGCAGAGCCATCCTGGAGGGCCGGGTCCTGTTTGACCCCGGTGGGATCAAGGGTCCTTCCTTGGCTCTGCCCCTGTGCCCGCTGGCCCCTGGAGTGGTGAGTCTGAGCAGGGAGCCGGGTGCCGCTGACAGGACCTCGGACGCCCTCTCAGACGTCTAAAGGGAGGAGGAGCTGCTTGCTCGAGTTTGCTCATGGTTGGCAGGAGAAGTGGCCTCACGAGGTTTATAAGCAGCAGTGAGCTGTGGCTGAGGCAGGCGCTGGCTTCACAGGGTCAGTGAATGGGTGGGGGACGGTGCTGCCCTGGACGGGGCTCCCTCCGGGCTCGTCTGTTTGCTGGAGTAGGTGGATCCCCTCGCTGGGCTCTGACTCACCTTGGGGATGGCTGACCCGATTCGGTGCCTGGACTCGGAAGGGTGAATGGCCATGTGCTGTCTGGGCTGGAGGCACCATCACTCATCTGCCC
Organism: Ceratotherium simum simum; assembly: GCF_057802395.1. Classification (NCBI taxonomy): domain Eukaryota; kingdom Metazoa; phylum Chordata; class Mammalia; order Perissodactyla; family Rhinocerotidae; genus Ceratotherium; species Ceratotherium simum. Next base: position 3,261,136 of record NC_141928.1, on the reverse strand, counting down.
ATCCAAGGAGGACCACCCCTGGTTGGGAGCTGGTGTCCCTCTCCAGGCCACACACTCACACCTGGTAAAGACTTGGAGAGGCCGTCCCACTCGGTTTAAGCCCATAACCCCAAACCTATTTCCTTTTTTCTCAAAACACCTGTTACTCTTGTGTGCGCACTGGTGTTTGATGGAAAACATCTTGGGAAAACACTCTTTATGGTTAAAGGAAACCTTGTCTACGGTTGAGGGAGAGACCTCTAACCCTCTTTGTGGATGGCCATGGGGGTCTGTTATGGATTGAATGTCCTTGTGTCCCCCCCTCCAAATTCATACACTGAGGCCCCAACCCCCAATGTGACTGTATCTGGAGGCAGGGCCTTTATGGAGGTAACTAAGGTTAAATGAGGTCATGAGGGTGGGGCCCTGATCCTGTAGGGTTAGGGCCCATGGAGAGATGTGTTTTCTGTCTCTCCCAGCCCTGTGAGCACACAGCGAGAAGGTGATCACCTACAAGCCAGAAGGAGAGCTCTCATCAGGAACTGAACTGATCTCAGACGTCCAGCCTCCAGAACTGTGGGGAATAAACTTGTTTAATGCCATTTTATTACGGCAGCCTGAGCAAACTAAGACAGGGTCAAAATACGCACATGCTTAGCCATGCCAATGCAGCACGGTCGGTGGCCTTGGCGGAGCAAATATAATAATGATGCCCTTGAGTGGAGCCAGCAGAGAACTGAGCTCGAGAATCTTCTGATGATCTGGAAACTTAGAAAAAGAAAGGGGTGACATTATCCCACCTGAACCGAGGTAAGTTCCCAAGTCACAGACGTCTTACAAATCTGGGGGCTGATTTTGTTTTGGGGTTTGACCCTCTCTCCTGTTAATGGGTCTTGGGAGCCATCGTGGTCTCCAATATTTGAATAGTACTTTGTACGTTGTAGCATGATTATTCGAGTTGCAGGAATTATTTTATTTAAAATGCCTCTGCATAGTAAATCCTTGTCCGACGTTGCTAGCAGTGTGTGAGCACCTCACGAGGAGTGTGTTACCTGAGGCTGTGTATCATTACTGCACACTGAGCAGCTTGAGATAACAACGTTTGTCGTCTCACAGTTGGTGTGGGACAAGTCTGGGCACGGCTGGGGCCTCTGCAAAGCTACCATCAGGGGTTGGCAGGGCTGGGCTCTCATCTGAAGTCTCGGCTGGGGAAGGACGCAAGTACATATGGTTGTTGGGAGAACCCAGGCCTGTGGGTTGTCATGTGAGGACTTCAGTTCCTTGCTGGCTGTCACCCAGCTGCCTGCAGTTTCCCTCTGGTTGTGGGGGAGGCTGCCCTCAGGCCACCCTCAGTCACATGGGGCCCTCTAACATGGCAGCTTTTTTCATCGAAGCCAGCAAGGGAGAGTTGCTGTGTTACAATGGTGTTACGGGTATTCTGTAATGTACTCGTGAAGGTGACATTCCACCCTTTGCTCAGGCCACGCCCCCACTCAAGGGGAAGGGACTGCACAAGAGCATGGATTCCAGGAGGCCTGGATCAAGAAGCCACTTGAGAACCTGTCCGTCAGAGTCTGCTCTCTCGCCCCGGGGATTCATGTCACTCCCGCAGGTAAAATCTGGCCCTCCTTCCAAGATTCCCAAAAGACTCATCCCACGACAGCCTCTGCCCAGAGTCCAGGAGCTCTCCCCTCAACCAAGTGTAGGTGTAGACAATGCTCCTTGGGTGCAGTTCCCTCCACATGTCAACCTGTAAAACTAAAGAGACAAGTTATCCACCTGCCCCTCCCAAAGAGCCGACCTACAGCTGTGGGACAGGCACGGGATGACAGCTATAGACGTCCTGTTCAAAATAGGGGACCTGGGGGCACAACTGAGTCACTGGTCCATAGCATTTCTGAAATCCAGCTGGCGAATGGTGGGATTTCTTGATCAGGTTGCAAGTCACGGGAATAATTCCCCCTGGCTCCCCTCGGCCTCGCCCTCTGGACACTCGGTGCTGCCCACTGAGTCAGGCACCTCTTCTTTTTCACGAAAAGCAGCACATATTTGCAGCCGAGCGCTTTTACCAGTCTGCCTCTGCCAGCAGGATTTTGGGAACCTGACAGCCTCCTTGTACTTTCTGCTCTCTCTGTCCTTATTAGTGAACTAAGCTGACAGTGTTTTTGCTGAAATAATTTTTTTCCCAAAAGTTTGTGATCTCGTATAAATGATCTTTGGGCTTACTCCATTAGAAAAAGCCACTCACAGATCCTTTCAGAACAAGCTCTTCTCTCCCTGGGCTCTTGCTGAGATGACCAAGGGACGATGCCTGTAAGCTCCCTAGAGGTCATGTGGTTTGATTAAGAGGCTCTGTGACCTTTCATCTCTTCACAGGGTCATTGGTGTGACTTATACTCTGATCCTTTGATTTTCTGAATCTTAGCAAAAGGTTGTACAATCACAGTCTCAGCTTTTTCTCTAGACTGCACTTTTCTGAGTATGCACAGAAGCCATTTCTTAATTTAGTGCAGTTTGCCATTTACAGAGGCTTAGAACTTTCAAAATCATCAAGTTCTGGCACCTTTTTGTTTAAGTTATTCACTCAATTTCTCTCTTTCCTTTTGCATTTTATTATAAGCAGCAAGAAGAAACCAAACAGCCTTTCAACACTTTGCTTGCAAATCCCTTTGGTTAAGTGACTAAGCTTGTCATCGACAAGTTCTGCTCCCACATAATGCAGGCGACACTTTTGCTAGACTTTCTGCTCCCCCATGACAAGGATCCCCTGCCTCCAGTTTCCAATAAGATTTTCCTTCCTTCCTTCTCAGTCCTCACTGGCAGTGATCCTAAAGTCCAGATTTCTACTGACCCTCTGGTCAAGGCAATTTAGGCTTTCTCTACCATTCTCCTCAACATTCTTCCAGCCTCTGCCCACTGCCCAGTTCCAAAGCCACTCCCACATTTCTAGGTATTTGTTATGACAGCCGTCACTTCCAGGTACCAAATTACAGATTACTTAGCTGGAGGTGCTTAACAACAGTACTGCACTCTTAGTGGCTTAGAACAACACACATTTGTTATCTCACTGTAGGTCTGGGCACGGCTTAGCTGGGTCCTCAACTTCAGGGTCTTCATCAAGGTGTCAACTGAGTCTGGGGTCTTCTCTGGAGGCCCAACTGGGGGAGTCACTTCCAAGCCCATGTGGTTGTTGGAAGAACTCAATTCCTTGTGGTTGTGGGACTGAAGGCCCCATTTCTTGCAGGCTGTTGGCTGGAGGCCATTTGCAGTTCCTAGCTGGTTGGTAGCCACAGGCCGCCTTCCATTCATTGCCACGTTGGCCTCTCCAACATGGCTGCTTGCTTTAGCAAAGCCAGCCAGAGAGAGAGGCTTCAGCAAGAGAGACATTATACTCTTATGTACTCTGACCACAGAAGGAACATGCCCTCACCTTTCCCACGTTCCATTGGTTAAAAGCAACTCAGGTCCCACCCACACTCAGGGGAGGGGCTTACCCAAGGGTATGTGTTCTAGGAGGTGGGATAATTGGGGACCCTCCTAAACTTGCCCTCCACAATGAGGCCCTCACCCTTGGATCTGGCTCTTCTCCTTCTGGCCCTCAGATGCATCTCCTCCCCTCCCTGTCCTGCTCCCTGGCTGGAAAGCTGAACTCTAGGGACCACCCATTGGGTTTGGCCCATGGGAGGTGCTGGCAGGAGATCAAAGGGAGGAAGGGAGGGCACTCACTTCTCCCGCTCCCTGCCTCCCTGCCTGGCTGCCCGGAGGGTTACCACTCCCATCAGGAGGCCCCTCTTCCCTGATGTCGAGCTCCAGGTCTGGTCACTAGGCTCCCGCTCTTGGCTCCGTCACGTCTGGGGATGGCGAGGGCTTCCCTCTGCAGGCACGCCTTCCTTGAAGTCTCTGCATTTGAGCCCCGGGGCTTTGCCATCTGTGTCCCACTGGGGCCCTGACGATCCACCTCTTTCCAACCCACGCAGCTGTGTCTGGGATGACCCATGTTTGAAAGTTCATGCTCAACGTGTGCTAAATGTCTCTTGTTTATTGTCGCTTTCACCAATTCATCTCGTAGAAGGTTGTGTTTTTGACCCTTGGTCAAATAGATGGGACTAAAGTAAAATAAGGATCTTGGGAATATCTTCTCAATGTAACACTAGCTCCTTAAGGCAGTGGCCTCACATGTCCCCTGAGGCCCAGGTCCCTGTGCTCGTGGGCTTGCACGTGTGTTCTGAGGCCCAGCGATGCTCTGCATGATTCTAGAGCCGAACAGACCCTGAGAGCCCACCTTTCCTCGCCCTCTCATGAGAGGGAAACTGAGGCTCAGAGGGAGGGAGAGCTGGCAAGGGCTACACAGTAAATGGGCGGTGGGCTTGGGGCTGCCCCCAGACATTGGCCTCACCGTTCCTGCCCCAGGTGCATGAGAAGGAGGAGAACAGGAAGACATGCCACAGGGAAGGAGGACAAGGAGCACAGGCAGGTGGCTCTGGGAGGGAGGCCAGCCCAGGCTGGGGAGGGGGACTGGTGCAGAGCAGAAGGGCCCACACGGCCTGTGGTCACCTCGGCTTCTGCAGGGAGTCTCGTTCTCTGCATTATTGAGGTGGAGACTCGCACCCAGAAACTTCAATCAAGGTCATTTTACAAATCGATGAGCCAGGTGCAGCCCTCGGAACTTCCTGCCTCCCTCCTGGGGGCCTCGTGGGCTTGTGCCGGCCTGGCTTGGCCTGTGCCTGGGCTCAAGGAGAAAGCGGCTCTCGTCCCCCAATGCAGTGCGTGACAAGGACTGAGCAGGCCCCATGCCTAAGGGCTTGACCTTGGGGTCACCAAGATAGAGGCCAGGGATGTACACTTCCCTTCAGAGCAGGGCCTTGTCAGTGGCAGTTAAGGGCAAACGTCCCACTTCTGCCCTGCTGAGGGGTCACACAAAACTGCTCATCTTCTTGACCTGTCAGATGGGGACAGGGCCTCGGCCCTGCGTTCCTCACAGGATGGTGATGACTGTCGGGAGGGAGGACGGCACCCCAAGGCTCTAGAGGTGGGGGCCATGTACCCACAGGCAGGATAATGGGGCTATGTCGCCTGTGGCTCTGGGTGTCGCCTGCCCACTGGGGGAAGTGGGCAGCGATGCGGCCCACAGGACACCGTTTGGCCTTGTCTGTTAAAGCCGAATGTGCCCACCTGCTGTGACCTGGCGGCTCTGCTCCTCGGGAAGTGTGCACACGCGCCCCAGAGATGTGTACAAACCTGTTCACAGCATGCTGCTTGAGACAGCCAAGACCGAGGAGCAACCCACTGTCCCTCAATAGGGAAACAGATAAGTGAACTATGGTGTCCATACACAAACAAACCACAGCAAACAAAATCAGTGATCTTTAGCTGTGCCAAAACACAAGTGAACGTCCAATGTGCAGAGGAGACTAACCACCTGGAGAAAACAGGAGCACGTGCCTTCCACGTGAGGTTGGAGACCAGGCAACACGGAACCATGAGTTCTTAGGGGGGAACATGGGGGGACAAAACTACAGGAAAAGGGGGCCCAGGGCACAGAACTGAGAGTGCTGCTTATCTCTGGGAAGATGGGGGACATGTGCCTGGGGACATACGGTGGTTTCAAAATGATTGGTAAAGTTTTATTTCTTAATCTGGGCGGCGGACATGGGAACGCTGATTTCATTTTTATAGTTCTTTAAAATAAAATATACCTACGTCATAGCCTTTTTTCTGTCTGGTACATGGGATAATAAGTACAGAACGTCCCCCAGGGGCCACCGTGGCCTTACGAGCGTTATCCTCACTTAATCCTCACCACCAGTCTGTGGTGTCACCACGACCATAATTGCCCCGTGAAAGTTATGGCCCATTGGGATGCTGCTGGGGACTGTCTGCTGGATCAGCGATGACATTTCCCAACACCCCCGGTGCACCTGCGCAGAGCCAAGTGGCCGAGGTCAGGCCAACAGAATGTGGGCAGACCTATGTACACAGGCCACCTTGATCCCTGGTCCATAAACGCTCCCATGCATCCCCCACGCTCTCCCTTCTTCCCTTCCCTAACTGGATGTTGATGTGGACATTGACACCCGGGGGACTTTGGGAAACCACAGGTGGAGGATGGCAGAGGCTCTGTCAGCCCAGATCCCTGGACAACTACCCAGCCTGGAATACTAGGCCACCCGCCCCCATGATCACTGGATGTTATAAGAACAAGAAGTAAATTTCTTTTCTTAGGCCACTGCAATCTGGCCTTTACGGATGACAGCAGGGGCCAGCACACTAGTGCTTGGGAGCCACACTCGCTTGTTGCCTGCTTTCACGTGGACCTGAGCTGAGAATGGTTTTTCCGTGTGAGGCCGGGCTGATTTCAGCTCTGCGCCAAAGCTGGGCTGGCATGGTGGGTGTGAGCCTGGCGTCTCCACACAGCTCCTCGGTTCTGGAATTAACTCCTCAGTTCATGGTCCTGTGGGCTGGAAAGTTTATCCAGGGATAATAAGCATGGGCTCATGAAGTCATAGATTCCTGGGGCCGGGTGGGACCACAGAGAGCCCTCTGCTCTGTTTCCTTGTTGGACAGAGGGAGAGAGGGGCCCATGGAGGGAAGGGTGTGCCAGTCTTGAAGCGACTTTGTGGTGGAATTGAGATTTATTCACCACAGGAAGCCCTTCCCAGTAGCTACAGCGCCAGATGCCCCATCCAGAGCCTCTGCTCTCTCTCCAGGCCATGGCGGTTGGGAAAGAGCCCATGGCAGCCATGTGCTTGGGTGGCCTGGGACGGGAGTGGAGGCGGGGGCTGGGCCTGGGTAAGGGTTCTTGGGGACACCAGGAGGACCAGTGCAGTGGCCTTGTCCTGCCTCGGAGGGCACCTCTTACACACCAGGACCAGGTTCCGTCCAGTGTTGGGTCTTCCTTCTCTGGGTGCCCATGCCACCCTGCCTCTGCCACCTTCTAGAAGGGGCCCTCAATGATCTCCACTCTGCCAACTCGTTATAAGTAGTTTTTTCTCTACAGATAGTGTGCTCATTGTAGACAATTCAAACAGTAAAACCAGGTTCACATTGGAGGAAAAATGGCCCCAAATCCGACTACCAGACACAGCCCCGCCTAAGCCCTCAGGACTGGAAGAAGATGGACAGATGACCTCCATCCAGCTCAGCCTTCTCATGGTATGTGTCCATCAGTGGTTGTAATGCCACGTCGTGCTGTGGTGAGGACATTGTTGCGCTCTAAGGTGGGGTGATCTCAGCGCCCTCTCCTCCTCCCTCTGGCTCCATGTCCCCTCTCCCAGCTGGCTGGAGCGCAGGTCCCAACTGACGGCTGGGTCACCACCCTCTCTGGCCTCCCCCCCAACTCCACGCAGGGAGAGCTGGAAGCCAGCCCCCGCATCCTCTGGACACCTGACCATCTCACTCTCTGCTCTGTGCCCGAGGGTGCTGGTCACTGCTCTGGGTCCCCGTACCACGGAATTAGCTGGAGCGTGGAAAAACCTCCAGAGCTGGGTTTGGGCCCAGGTCATGGGCCCTCGCCTGCTTTGCCGGAGCTCTGCGTCCAACGGCATGGAAGCGGGTGTCCGCGGATCCTCACTGCTCTTGTCATATGTGTCCTCCCTCTGGGAGGAGGAACGATGGGCAGGGCTGAGTTTAGGCATTCCTGGAGGTTCTAGCGCCCCGCCTTCAAAGGCCATAAAAACGCCCCGTGGCCATGAACACAGCAACTCTGTCTTCCCGTCCGCCGTTGGAGACACCCGGGGGACACCCACGGCTCTGCTAAAGGAACGACGCTTCGCGAACCTCCTGTATCTGCCGCGCTGTCTCGGGGATGGCTTCCTCCGTGAGGACCGCCAGTTCGCATGAACGCTGCTGCCTGTATATTTTCGCGCACTGACAAACCGGGCTCCGGGATCGCTACAGCCGGCGGGCAGGGTGTCCATCTCCCCGCGCCGCACGCAGGGGCTTCCCCCACGTTCTCCGCTTTCGTCAGACAGCTGGGGGCCTGCTCGCTCGCCCGGGGCCTCAGCCCTTCCTCGGACGTGCGGCCACTGCCAGGGGCCGGCGGTCAGGCCGGCTCACCAGCTGGGTACGAAACCACGGGCCGCTCGGCAGAAGACCGCTGTCTGCAGGGCCCCGCGCGGCTCCTGCCCCGCCGTTCTCCTCCCGGCGGCTCCGCAGACACCCCGGCTCCCTCCGTCCGGCGGCTCCGCCCGAGGGCTCCCCCGAGTCCTGTGCAGAGAGAAAGCATGGCGGCCCTCACGCCTGCGACCACCTTGACCCGGAAGTGCTGCCCGGCACTTCCTCTTACCTTCCATTGGTGAGAACGAGTCACATGGTTCCACCCAGCCGCAAGGGAGGCTGGGAAACGTCCCTGGCAGGGCAGCGGGTTCTCAACGAGGAGTCTACGCCGTGGAAAGGGAGTCGGATCTTCGGTGGTCCAGTGGCTGTTTCTGCCACAGCCTCAGGCCTCCGGTTTTTGGCCTGGTGGTGCTTCCTTGGGGGGATTTTAGCCGTCTGTGATCTCACCCATTTTGTGTTGATTTTATGGTCAAATGATGAGAGTTTGGGACATCTACGGTCTGCCTTCGGAACTTCCGTGTCTTACCTTTCATTCTAGTGCTGGATGAGGGGACAGAGGGAAACTCGGCTGAGTGCTGAGCTGGACTCTCGGCTGGACTGTGTGGGTGAGCAGAGTCTCTGTCTCCTCCGCCTGCTGCGTCTCCTGTGTTTCAATCTGCACGTCCACTGGGACCAGGGAAGCAGGAGCTGGGCATTTGGACAGAGGCACCTTTCTGGGGGAAGCAGGAGGAAATGCTTTAAAAAGTGGCAGATTCTTAGCACCACTGCCACTGCCTACAGACCCATGGCCATGGCAGACATTGCTAACTGACCACTGAGCCTAAAAGGAGCCTCTGAATCCTTCTTAACATGGTGCCCTAGGTGAAAATAAATGATGGCCAACCCAGCAAAAGCTATTTATTCATAGCTTGCTATGGCAAGGGAGTCAGGTATCGTTACTTTCATTTTGGCAGAGACTCAGAGGTGGGCAGAGGAGCGGGAAAGCTTTATAGTGGAAAAAAGGAAGGTGTCACATGTGCCCTGATTGGAGGCTGTGGGCCTGGGGGAGCTGGAGGAGGGCTAACTAGAAGCGGGGCATCCTATGTGATTGGTAGGGGTGCACAATTTGATTTTCTCTGGCAGGTCCTAAGTTGGAAGCGAGGACAAAAATTAGGGAAGCTGGAAGTCATTAATCAAGTCCATTTGGGGCCGATTATTCCAGGGGTTACTGCTGGGCTTCTTGGATCAAGCTAGAGACAGCAGTCTGACTTCCTCCAAGTCTGACTTACAGCCACCGCCCTCCCAGGCTGGTTACTGTAGATAATATGATGGTTTTCTGGGCTAGTTGCTGCAGACTGTGGGTCAGAGATCTGTGCCACATGTGGCCTGGCCATTGCCCATTTGTGTACTGAGTCCCTCACCCAGGGGTGGGGTGGGCACTGCCTCTGGGTCCCAGGAAGCTTCCAAGATGACAGCTGTTTGTCATTCCGACTGTGAGGGAGCATGTCTCCATGGAACACTGCATGAGGCCCGTTCTCTGATGATGTCAATTTTCACTGAACACGTACTCCGTTTCTCCTGTGGTAGATGCAGAAATAAAGACATGTGATAGAGAGTCCTGCCTTTGATGAGCTTACCGTCCAGCCATGAAGAGATGACTGAACTCCTGACACAGGGAACCCCCTTTTTCCTAGTGTGGCCCTCCCCAAAGGAAGCAAGCTGTGAAGAGAACCTCCCATGATGGGTGTTGAGGGGGCAATATGAGGAGAAGACCTCAGGCTTTCAAGCTACCAATCTGGATTCATATCCAAACTCTGCTGCCCAAGGTCAGGTCACCTCTTGGAGCCTGTGCCCCCGTGTAAGATGGGGTAATGCCCCCTCACTCATGCATTTGGGGAAGGTTAAAGATGAGCAGTGATGCAAAGAACCCAGTGCGTGGTAGGTGCTGGAATCAGTTCCTGACCAGCAATGACTGTTTCCCTACACGGGGCTCCAGAATCTCGGCTGTAACCGTGAGGAGGTGTCTATTCCTTGCAGACACTGATGCCTCATACCCCTGGGAAGGAAGGGATCTCTCCCTCAGGATTTCTGGGGGACAGTGACAGCTGCAAATGACTGAGCACACACTTTAGCACGACAAACATGGGGAGGACACTCTGAAGTCAGCTGAGATGTGGTTCCATCCAACATTGAGAGGAGACAGCAGTGGGGACCTGAGGATAATGTCCAGCTCCTTCTCTAAAGAATTTGGGGCTCCACTGGCCGACATAGCAGAGGACAGGTCTCTGCTCTGGTCTAGATCCCTCTCTTCTCTATGAGTGGTCCTGGGAGAGCAGTCTCGGGTCAGTGGCCTGCGTTCAAATCCCGACTCCACCACCTGGGATCCTGGGCAACTTACCCTTCAGAGCCTCCTGTTTGTAAAATTGGGGTGATGATGGTGACTGCCACGTTGGATTGTTGGAGGAGTCCACGAGAGAGTGGGTGACGAACATTTAGCCTGGGACCTGGTCAGAGTGACCGCTCAGCAGGGACACCCAAAGATCATAAGAAGAAACAAGAGTATGTTTTGTTACTGTGTTTCTGCGTGTGCCACGCTGCCCTGGCCCTGCCTGTGTGCACCTGGGAGGCCGGGGCTCTTCAACTTCATCTCCCTTGAGAACTCACTGGAACCTTCCAGCAAAGCATTTGTGTCTTGTTGCTTCCTCTGAGAAGCTCTGCAAAAATTGTGGCTGCCTCTTTGGCCTGTTGGTGGGGTTTTGTTTGCTCCCTCTGTATGCTTCCCCGATTCTTCCCCTCTCTCTTTCCTCATTTGCATGCTGTTATCCTGGGTCTGTATTCTCACCGTGGATGAAGAGGGGCTTCATTATAGTCTGAGCTATAAACAAGATCCTTCTGTGGCCAGAAATATGGCCCCCAGGAGAGTGATCGTCATTAGGGCTATCACTGATTGAGCCCAGAGCTTGTATATAGTAGGCACCGAGCAAACTCATTTACAAACATTGGGTGCCTAATTTGTACCAGGCACATGGTAAATGTTGACTCCACGAAGGAAAAGTGTTTATTTCCTATTTATAGATGAGCGAGCTGGGGAGTCAGTGAAAAAGTGACTTGCGGTGGGTCACGGAGGGACCCAGCGGGGGAGCCATGATTTGGAGCCACATCCAGCTCCAGGGACACCCACCTAACTGCTCAGATGCCCTGCCCTCCTTTGTGGCAAAATTTCACCCTCCTCGCCTCCCTGCCCCTCCTGCCACAGTACAGTAAGTGCTGGGTGAATATTTTTGCCAAATGATGGAGTTGGAGAACAGATCGTTGCTAACTTGTGTAAAATTCTGTATGAGCCCTCGCAGTAAGGAAAATGGGTGTTATGGAAGGTGCTGGAGAAGCTGGGACTTGGATTTTCTTGAAGGCTTGTCCAGGTGCCCCTGCCTGGCTACGTCTGAGAGGCCCCTGGGGTCCAGGCTCATGAGAAGAGAGAAGGACCCCAACTGAAACCCCCTACTGGCCAGAGAAGAGGCCTGTTTCCAGCCCTCCAGCTGAGGCCTGTGCAGCCAGCGAGCCCAGATAACGCTTCTGAAGAATTTCAACACAAGCATTAACAAACCGTCCGTATGTTTCAGAGAAGCCTGCTCGCGCCCTGCCCAGCATCTGCTGCAGATTAGGGATCAGTGAGTTCACCCCCAGGCCCCTGAGCTGTACCGGTTTGCGTGCTCTCGAAATGGACAGTTAGGATTAAAGCAAGTTCCAGGGTTTTGTGCAATCCTTGCAGATAAGAAGTCCAGTTGGGGTTTGGAGCAGAATTCTTTGTGCTGCCAGAGCATTCCTGAGAGTCCAGAGTCACAGCGAAGCCCGGGCCTCTTGTGTGTGCTGCTTGCCGTGGCCGGGTGGGAAGCAGGCGAGGACCTCGGAGCCCAGTGAGGATGGCACTTCACTCGTTCATTCGTTCGTTCACTTAGCAGAGAGCTACTGCATTCCTGCTCTGGGCTGGTTCCTTGCTCAGTGCTGAGACTATATTGATGAGAAAGAAAAAAAGCCCCAGCCTGTTCCTGCCCCAAAGAGGCTAGCCATGCAGAGGAGAGGAGAGACTTAGCCAAGTACCCCGAGGACTGAGTATACTTACCAAAGTGAGAGGTGTCCAGAGGGAGGCGCCCAGTACCACGGGGAGAGGTCACGGGGCCAGAACTCATCTCAGGGATGAGAGGGGGCTTCTTGGAGGAAGCAGCATTCGAGTCAGATTTTGACCGATGAATAGGAGTGAGTGAGGTGGGGAGCCAGGACCACAGCCTCCCAGGCAGAGACGACAGCCTGTGCTCCCCTGCAGGAGGGGCGTGGCCAGTGCCAGGGCTCAAAGGAGGTGAGTAAGACTGGTGCCAAGGCACCGAGGGCAACAGGGAGGCTGGTGCCTGCGGGCAGGTTGATGAGAATGGTTGGAGAGCCGGGCTGGGGCGGGGCCTTGGTCTCTAAGAGATCTGGTGTTTGGGAAGGAGAGGGGAGTATGGAAGGTCACTGTCACTAGTTACTGACCGATAAGGCAGCATTTCAATCTTTATACCCTGTCCCAGCAGCCCCAGTGTCCAGCTGCATTGCAGCCCCAGGGAGCCACAGAGGGCTTTTCACTCGGAGTAGAGTGTGGAGTGGGGACGTGATCAGGTGGCATCTGGTTAAGCCCCCTGGCTGCAGGGTGAGGACCAGTTGTTGAGCATGTGCAGAGGACGTACCACCAGGCCCAAGATTTCTGCAGTCCTCGGGGCGAGGGATGGTGCTGGAGGCTTGGCCAGGGTGGGTGGGGTGGACACAGAGCCGAGGGCAACATGTCAGCTGTGGAGAAGAAGTGGGGCTACTGCCTGTGACGGGCTGGCTCTGGGTTTGCCTGGGAAAGTCGAGTCTGAAGGCTCTTTTCCCAGCGCACTAGACGACTGCGCCGTGAGCGGAGTCGTGACTTCATCACGTGGCTAATGCTGAGAAACGAGCAGTGGGAGCCTGTTGCCGTTCCTTCTCCTTTCCAGACACAACTGACACATTCCTGTCCAGGACAGCGTGCAGGGAGGGTCCTCAGTCTGTTAGAGACTGGCTTCCCACCAAAGCAGACCCGAGACAAAGCTGTGGAGGCGAGTGTTTCACTTTGGAGGTGATTTTAGGGGTCACCGGGAGGCAGTGGGGGAGGGAGGCCGACCAAGCGTGCCTTAATGAGCGGACCCCCGGGGCTCAGCCCACTGGGGACCCTCTGAGTTGCCCCACTGAGGGCAGTGGTGACACCGGGTACTTGTCAGCTCTTCTCATCCCTTATTGTTTGAGAGTCCTTCTGGGGTCTCTCAGTCCTCTGCATTCACGGACAGAGCAACCCCATACCAGAGAAATCCTGGGGCTAAGAAACGTGGGAAGCAGGGGTCATTATGGGGACTCTCTGCAGGTGACCTTGGGCAGGTTGAGGGCATGTGGACAGGGCACCAGCCCGGCTGCTACAATCCGCCCCTTGCATCCTTCAAATCCCCTTAAGTCCCTCATTAAGTCCATCCTGTCCTGTCCCTGATTCTTCAGTGTGGTGGCCCTTAGCACCCCCCCGCCAAAAAACCCTCTTAATTCAGGAGAGCAAGTGGGATAAGCTGCAGCCCTGTCACCACTGTTCCTTCCAGTGCTGTGACCCCCCGCCTGCTCCCCACCTGCACCAGCCCTGTGCTGGCCGAGGCTCCTGCTGCCTTGCTGTGGAGGAACCTCGGCCTTCATCCTCCAGGGCTCTGCATCCCTGCTCACTTTGCCCTCACCAGGCCGTGGCTGCTACGTCCATTCACTGGTTTCCCCCGGGGTGGAAGACCCAAGAGGGGGCCCAGGAGCCTGCCTCCCTACCCCATTGCACAGCAACACCCCAGTTCCTCGTGGAGGGGCAGAGAGGTGGAGTGGAGACCCACTTTTCTCTGCATGCTGCTCCGCTGTCATGACAAGCCTGGGTAACCAGGCAGCAGTGGAATGTCCAGTCCAGTGGGAGCCTTACTAGGTTCCCGGGAGGAAGGGTTCCATCCCTGGGGACAAGGACCTCTAAGCCTACCGAGCATGAAGTTGCGGGGTGGGGAGCACAGACTCCGTGAGGGAGTACTGGACGCTGTGTTGAGAAGGGTCACTCCTGCCACCGCTTGGTTCCTAGGCCTGTATGTTTTAATGATTGGGGTCATGGACCTGCATAATGGCCATTGTTTCAGAACGTATATTGTACCTTGAAAGACAGTGGTTCAAAATATACATCAAATGTTTTCCTTTTCTCTTTTATTCTCTCTCTCTCTTTTTTTTTTTTTTGCTGAGGAAGATTCGCCCTGAGCTAATATCTGCTGCCAGTGTTCCTCTTTTTGTTCCTGCCACAGCATGGCCACTGACAGACGAGGGGTGTAGGTCTGTGTCCAGGAACTGAACCTGGGCTGCCCAAGTGGAGCACACCGAACGTAACCACTAGGCCACTGGAGCTGGCCCCTTTTCTCTTTTATTTAATGCATTTTTTATCAAGATGAAATTCACGTAACATACAATTATCCCTTCTAAAGTGAGCAATTCAGTGGCATTTAGTGTACTCACGATTTTGTGCAGCCACCACCTCTCTCTAGTTCTCCGACACTTTCATCACCCCGGGGAACACCCCGTCCCCATTAAGCGGTCACTCCCCATTCCTCCTTTCCCATCTCCTGGCAACCACCAGTCGGCTCTCTGTCTCTGTGGATTTGCTTGTGCTGGATATTTCATGCACGAGGGATGGCACATCTTGTGACCTTGGTGCCTGGCTTCTTTCACTGAGTGAATGTTTTCAAGGTGCATCCGTGTTGCAGCGTGTACCAGCACTTCATTTCTTTTTATTTCTTTGTGTGGATGGACCACCTTTTGTTTATCCATCATCTGCTGCTGGGCGTTTGGGCTGTCTCCAGCTTTTGACTATTAGACACTGTATCTTGAAGACAGTGTCCTGACTCCACAGAGGTCACCGTCAAGCCTAGGCATTAGCTAAGTCATTCAGGAGCCTTCTCATATTTTATCGGGCTGGTAGGTTCTGGGTGACAGGTGTAAGACAGGATCAGTGGGTCCTGGGGCCATGGGCCCATTGCCATACCTTCTTCATCGTAATGGGGACCCGTTGGCTTGAGGAACATCATGCCAGACCCTGTGCTGGTAAACGAGGGCCTCTGTGAGCCCTTGGTGAGTGCAGTCGGCAGAGGCCGTGTGGACACGGGGAAGGCAAACCCATGCCCGGAGCACTGATCAACGTGGGAAGGCAAGTTGCCTCCAGGGTGGAAGGTCTGATGGGTTCTCGTTTACTCGCCTGTCATAAGGATGCTGGTTAGTTGCATGGAGGAACGGCACCCTATCCAGGGCTCCGAGTTGGTCTCTGCTGCTGATGGCTGCACACTCAGCAGTGGCAGAAGCTAGAGCAGCCTTGAGAGGGACCCACGGTCGCTGGGCTGTGCAGAGCCTCTGACTCCATCACCGTGCTGCCCTGTTCATACACTTGTTGTTCAAGCACCGGGTGTGAGAAGAGAGGCTGGCTGTCCCTCACTGTGCCAGCATCCTTCTTCCTGGCTGTGTTCACACCAGTGCCCCCCAGAGACCATTGCCCGCAGAGGAGGCCCTGAATGACATTGGGAGCCCACCTCTTCCCAAGACCTCCTGGTCTCCAACCTTCCAACCCTGCCCCTTCCAAGCCGCTTGCCCCTGCCCTGGAGTCCTTGTACACCCTCATCTCCTGCCACTTCTTCCTCCACACAACGTTGATGACAAACGTCCCGGTTGAAGCTGTCCTCCAGGGCCACCCCCAGTGAGCAGGGCTGAAGCATGGCGGGTGCTTTGGTCTTGACCCGTGTGAGTCACCAGGCGGCCAGTGGGCGGGGTCAGCGGGAAATTATACGTTAGGAAAACGTGCACTGCGTGTGCAAAATGAAGGCTGACCGTGGAGTAGATGTAGAATAGTCTTTACTACTACTGTGGTTTTCCCATTTATTGGATGGTGCGAACCCACAACTATTTTTTTATTGTTTGGTAATGCTTTTGAAATTTTGCAATAGACCCATTCAGCAGCAACAAGCAGAAAACACGAAGTCATGCTTAATAAAACATTGAATTTTTGTTTCTTTTTCTCGAGAGAGTGGATGAACCTTTTGTATACGATGGGTGTTGACGTTGACATCCAACACGGGGCAGCAGTGACAGGACCGAGTGCCTGAGACCCAGGGGCCCCGCCTGCCGGAACAGCCCCGGGCGTTTCACGGGCTGGTTTCGTTGAGACGCCTGAAGACCACGATGGCGCAAGTACAGCGAGAAGGTGCATTTACACAGGACTCTGTGGGGCCTGGCGTTCGCTCAGAGTAAACGTCTGTGCTGCGAAATTAATTCCTGTGTTTTTCATTCCAAGCCTTCTTGTGCACGTGTTGTCAGAACTTTGCGACCGTTGAGCAATGCCTGTTGGTGTCATCAGTAGTTTCATAGGAAATCAGTGAAATTAATTCCAAAAACACTTTGCTGTTTTCCATCCAGTAGATGGAACATAGGTAAAGCATCTGGAAGTTCATTCTATCAGATGTGAAACTTCTGATGTACTATCAATACTACTGTAAACTCAGTGAAAATACAGACAAAAGAAAAACACCTTCAATAGTGAAATTTTGTTTGTTTTGGAGGTGACAACAAGAAGACAGATTTTGGAGGATCACAGCACTGTGATTCAAAATACAATATTTGGCCTAAATTCAGAAACCTGTCACTATTGGGAACTGACTGGGGTGCACACAAATTCCTAATTGTATTTAACCCAGCCTGATACGCAGCCAATGGATGTAGGAGGTGTAGTTATTGAGACCTGCAGATATTTTTACGTGCACACGGAATAACTGAACCTTGAGGTTTGTTTCAAAGGTGACTCGTAATGAAAGAAAACCCCTGCAGCACAGCGGCGGCCCTGTTGTCGCCGCCCGTTATCAGAGTTCAGAAATGTTTGGGCCGTTGAAGAATGACCCATGACGACATTGAACATTTTTGAAAATGTTAATCATTTTCTCTAAATTTTGGTTGCATTCTATTTAAATTTATTTGGAGATTTTTAATCAAACTATTTGACAAATGGAGCACCGAAGCCCTTGAGCTTTTGACTCTTTTCAGAATGCTAATGATTGAGAACAAAGTTTGCAAAGGTGAACACATTGACGCTTATCCTGATGAAGGCAGGGAGGAAACAGAACACATGCAACGCTCCGGGCTCCCCCGTGTGCAAGATCTGATTTGATAGCTGTGTAATTGTGCTTTGGAAAATCCAACTTGTGGGAAGAACATTTTGATGGTGCTTTTAGGTTTAATGTGATAAATTTATATTCTGAAACTAAATGGAACAAAATTTAGACAGAATTGGAAAGGATCATATGCAGGGACAACCTACTTGAATTTTGCCTTATAAATAGATTTGTTGAAGAAATAGAATAAACTCTGAATTGAAACCCGAATACAGCACCTGGGAGAATATTCAGGAGGAAAAATTTATACATTCAGGCTAAACAAAAACAATAAGCAAACAAAAAATTCCAAACAAACCTCGGATATGAATGTCCTTGCTTGAGCAGAAATTGCTCTGAGTTTATCAGATATCTCAGCATCCAGCAAGAGTATATTTTCTCAAACAAAAATACTGTCGTCTACAGAGAAAGGGCCATTGAGGGCCTCAAGAAATTCAAATTAATTAACATCCATTTGAACGATTTGCCAGCAATTTCATGAAAAAAATAAAAAATAAGACCAAATTTTTTTTTTTTTTTTTTTTTAAAGATTTTATTTATTCAGTTTTTTCCCCCCAAAGCCCCAGTAGATAGTTGTATGTCATAGGTTCACATCCCTCTAGTTGCTGTACGTGGGACTCGGCCTCACATTGGACGGAGAAGTGGTGCCTCGGGGCGCTCCCGGGATCCGAACCCGGGCCGCCAGCATCAGAGCGCGCACACTTAACCACTAAGCCACGGAGCCGGCCCCAATAAGACCAAATTGAAATAAACACCAGCGACAACTATTAGAGATCCACCCAGCTGAGATGCTGACTGCAAAGATGTGGTAGTGTTCCGAGGATAATAAATATAAACACATTATTTTATTTTGCTCTAAGGTACACAGATACATTTTCATAGTTTAGAAAGCACTTTATTTTTGAAAATAGTTTTTGAATAGAACTGTTTTATAGAGCCTCCATTATGATACAACCAACCTGTAGGTAAGATATGCATTGCTGGCCTTTATGACTGTCGTCAGCACCTGGCACTTCAGCGTGTCCTGTGCTGGGGATGAACCCTGGTGTCCTCCCAGCTGGGGACAAGGGAGAGGGATAGCCGGCCATCATCACCCTTTGGATTGTCTGGGGAGCACTCGCCCCTCAGGCCTTTTCTCCTTCCTTCTTGGTGCTGCCCCATTTCTGGACCATCGGCCCTGGGAGACAGGCCCCTTCAGGTCAGACTTGCTCCTTGCTGTGTCCCTGCAGCCAGGACCTTCTGGCCCACAGCCCACTTTCCAGACATTTTTGATGAGTGAAAGAATGAATGAATGAATGAACGAGTGATTAGGCTGCGACCCTCCTGGCTCAGGCTGCTCTGTCAGCCCGGGACTCTCTCCCTCTTCCCCGGTCAGCTCCTCCTCCTCTGCCACCTTATTCAGCCCAAACATACATCCCGGGGCCCTCCCGGCCACCCCGGGCTTGTGGGGCTCTGGCTTCGGAGCTCTCAGTTTTCAGTTAAAATCGGGGTAACGACACCTGGTTTGTGAGCTGGGCTGTCAGTGGGTGTCTGCAGGGAATGGCTCTTCTTCCACCCCCCACCCCCCTGTGGAATCCCCCTTCCAGCCGCTGGGGGAGAACTTGGGCAGGTCCCGTGGGCTTTGGGGCACTTTAGGAGGATGGGCAGGTTTGCCGGGGGTATTTAGGAGTCTAGTCCAATCTAAATCGAAACTGCCCTCCCTCCCCAGCCTCACCCTTCAGCAGCCTCCTCCCCACAACAAGGCACGTCAGGGGTGGGGGTTTTCCATCCCACGATGCATGGTGAAGGGGACTCTGCTGGCTGCTCCCAGCCTCCTCTGCTGCTCCTGCCTCTCTTCTACGTACCTCTGGCTTCTCCAGGTGCAGGAAAGGAGGGCAGATGAGAGGAAGGGACGGGCTCCTCGGCCTGGTGGGGACCACGTGTGCTTCTCTCCTGGCCGCTGACGACCCCCACCTTCAAGGACGGCTCTGTGTGGGGGTGGATTTTGTGGGTTCTTCCTCAATTCCCCCCAACCGGGACTGTCCCCTCCAGGTGTAGCTCCTGACACCCCCACAGGGCCAGCTCCCGTCATGCCCCCACCCAGACTTTCTCTGCAGGGTCACAGGGGGCTCCTGAGAGGACCCTGGGGCCGAAGGCTCAGTCAAGATGCAGAGTCAAGTAGGCATTTGAAGGCCAGCCGTGTGGCTGCGATGTCGCAACCTGCCTCTGGGCACAGATGCGCTGGCGGCTCATCTACCCCGCACACCCAGACAGGGTGCTGTGGGCCTCTGCTTTTCTGGGCTCCGGCGTGACTCCACTTCTGCTCCTTCCTCTTGCAAGGAGCAGGCTCAGGCCCTCTCCTCTGTGCCCAGACACAGGAGAGAAGGAGGCAGGCCAGCCGCATGACCGTCGGAGCTTCTGGTGATGGATAAACATGCTGGCTGCAGCCCACAGGGTTTCGTGGAGGGGCCTCAGATATGAGGAGAGCACGCAGGGAGAGGCTGGCCCAGGCCTGAGCGGCCCACCTTGGTCTGTCCGTCTCATACGAGTGTGCCTGTGGAAGACTTTACTCCCAGGAAGAGCCCTGGGCACGGGACTGGTCCACTAGACCCCCGAGGGGATGGGCGAGGAGTGTGGTCAGCAGACGTGGCCGCGGGGCCTGGACCAGCCTGGCTCTTTCCTGCCTCTCAGAACCACGAGCTACCCAGGCTCCTGCCGCTGCTGCAGATGGCGGGGCCCGAGCTGGGGAGGCCATCTAGGGGCCCTGGAGGGCGGGAAGTGGGGACGTGGCGTCTGCAGCGCTTGCTGGCCGGCCTCATCCGTGGGAGGCCCAGGGGCTGACTCATCGGGAGCTGAGAGCCGAGGGAACGGGGCCCAGCTGCGCGCAGAGCCGGGGGATATCCCCGTGTTATTGCTAACTGGAGCCGTGCTCCCGCCTGCTGACCTCCCTGGGAAAGGCTGTCTCAGGCCGCCGGCTGGTGCCGTAGGGGTGGCCGGGACACAGGCACGGCCGTCCCCACGCCCAGCTTGCACTGCCTGGGACTGAGGAGTTTCCGGGGACATGCCCGAGCCTTTCGGTGCTAAAGCCAAGAGAGTCCTGGGCACACGGGACAGTGGGTCCCCCAGCTGGGGCTGCGTAGCTGGAGAACATTCACCGTCCCTCCTGGTACCATGGCTTGGGATGGGGAAACCGATGCTCACAGGAATGAAGTAGTGGCCCAACGTCCCGAAGTTGCCGGACGGGAGCCTGGAGTTTTCAGAGTCTAGATCACTGCTGTTTGCTCTGAGAGCGACAGTCCAGCCCAGGTGGCAACTGCCTGGCAGGGAGCCAGCCCGCCCCCCCCCGCCCTGTTAGTGGGGCTCCTTCCTCGATAGCTGGAGGCAGCCTCCAGAATATTCTGCTCCCAAAACCTGACAGGCATTTCCACCTGATCGGAAGCGGTGGGCTGTGTGACATTTGGGCCAGAAGAGGGCATTTAGAGTCCTAGTTCTTCAGGGCCGCAGGAACCCCACAGCCCACACTGAGTAGTCAACCCCCAGCCTCCGATCCTCGATGTCCCTTTCCACATCCAAGCTCCCCGCTGGGGAGGCCCTCCCCACAGCTCCCGCCCCTCTGCCTCTCCCCCTCTCCCCCTCTCCCTCCTACCCCGCTAAACTTCTGGTGACTTCAGTCTCACAGCTGCCTCAGGCCAACCTCTGTCTCCATTGCCCCATGGGCTTCTCCTCTGTCTCTCGGTGTCCTCTCCTCTTCTTATAGGGACACCAGTCATCAGATGTAGGGTCCACCCTAATCCAGGATGATCTCATCTTGATTCTTAGCTAATTCCATCTGCAAAGACCCTATTTCCCAATAGGATCACACTCTGAGGTTCTGGGTGGACATGAATTTTGGAGAACAGTATTCAACCCACCACACTTAGAAAGATGCAAAGTTAACCAGACAGTGCAAGACACACAGAGCCTTCGGCCTCCTGTTTACTGCGCCCTGGTGTGTGGGTGTGTTAATACCGCCTGGTGGGATTTTAACACACAAGACTATTATTTTTACACCTTCAGCGCTCATTTAGATGCACCCACTTTCTCTGCCCACTTTCTGTGCTCACCTTCTCTTCTTCCACTCAGTCTTTCCATCTGGAATCACATAAGAATTTGCCTGCAATTCACCCTTTAGGATTTCCTGTAGAGACAGTTTGCTATGCTGAGCTCTCTCAGTTTTTATTGTGCTGAAAATGTCTTCATTTTGCCCTTGTTCTTGGAAAGCATTTTTGCTGGGTATTTTCTTTCAGCTCATGGAAGAAGTCATTTCACAGGCTTCTGGTTTTCATTCCTGCGTTCGATGAGCCAGCCGTCAATCTTACTCTTTAGAAAGTAATCAGTCCCTTTCTTTGACTGCTTTTCAGATACTTCCCTTTCTTTCTGTGGTTTCATTAAGATGGGTCTAGACATGGACTTCTTTTTATTAATCCTGCTTGGCGTTCCTTGGGCTTTTTTGGGGAGTTCCATCCATGCTGTAAAATTCTCAGACATCAAATCTTCCAATATTGCTGTGCCCTCCTGTTTCTCTGCTTACCTTCTGGAATATGGGTGGACTCACTCTTTTCTCCATGTCTCAGAACTTCTTATATCTCCCACCTTTTTGCCCCGCTGTGCCACGTGCTCTGTGACATCTCTGACCCACTCTTCAGTTCATCAATGCTCCTTCAGTTGAATTGGATATACTAAGAAAATAAAAATTCAATAAGTAATCTTAATGATTATATTTTTTTATTTCCAGCTTTCTACTTGGGTTTACCATATCAATTCACTGTTAATACTTTCTTGTTTATTGTAGATTTTTCAGTCTGGCTTTTATTTCTTTAAGCTTAATAGAAACATAGTCGTTGAATCACGTGTGTCTGATTTTTCTGGTATCTGAGGTCTCTGGCTCTGTTTTTGCTGTTTCCTCTCCTGTTTCTCACACGTTGGGTTTTGCCCTCTTGTGCACTTGTACAACGACAACCTGCTTGTTGTCGTTAGTAAATGATTTGTGGAGGCCCTTTGAGGCCTAGGATGAAGATGAAGTTCAGCAGGGAGGGCTGGCATTTGGTTCTTCTGGGCCCTGGCCACCAGAGATCCAGGGCACTTTGATGTAAATTCATTGACGAGGCTCCTTTGAGTCACCAGATGTGGGTCTGCTGCAGAGCTGTCCGTGGTCCCAGATTCCAGTGACATCCGCAGCCCCATGCTCTGCACTGAGGCAGCATCTCCCATGGTCCCGTAGGTGGGTCTGTTCCTGGTTCAGCTGCGTCCTGAGAGTGGGGGTCTCTGTGCTCTATGAGGAGGGCCTCCTGTGGGGTCCCCTCGATAAGTGGGCCTGGGCTGGGGTCTCTGCCTTGCACGAGGCTGTTGAAACCCAAGGCCCATTTGGTTTTGCCACAAGCTCTCAATCAGAAGCACTTTCAGGCCCCGCTCACGTCTCTGCGGGCCTGGCCTCCCTTCAAATTGTGGGCTCCTGATTCTTTGCTATCTTGGTACCTGTTTGCTTAAAAATTTTTTTTCAGCATGTTTCTTACTCGGCGAGAGATTGGTCTGGTTAACCTACACCATCCTGTTACCAGAAACGCAAGTGAAGGGAAGGTCTCCATTCCACTTTCGTGACCTCCCACATCCCCGTCGTCAGCGAGTCTCACCAGCTGAGTTTGAAAATACTCTCCCTGTGCCTCCCACCCCACGTCCCAGCCCCAGCGTCTTCTCTCACCTGCTCTCAGAAATAACCTCCTCTCTGCTCCCTGGTGCCGTTCTGGGTCCCCGACAGTCGGAGAGCTTTGAAAAACTCCTGCCAGATCACACTCTGCTGCTGAAAGTTCTCTGGGGCTTCCTGTGGCATTGACCGTACTCGTGAGCTCTTATGTGGGCTGGCCTCTGTCTCTCCGGCCCCATCTCTCTCCCTCCCGCTTACCAGCCTCTGGCCACTTCAGCCTTCTTGCCATGCCACCCCCGTGCCAAGCTTGCTCCCTCCTCGAGCCCTTTCCCTGAGGCCGGGAAAGTGCTTCAAGGCTGGCTCATCATTCAAGGCCTCACCTCCTCAGAGAGGCCTTTCCGGGCCAGTCCGTCCAGAAGCTCCACTGCCCTCTGTCAGCTCCCGTCCGTCGTCATCTCTCTTCATCTTCTTCTCCATTTTAATACCACGAATCACCACGTGCGGTCAGGTTGGGCCATTTACCCCACACTTGTCGGTCTGTCTCCCCATCCGCAGCTCAGGCTCGTTGGATGGAGCACTCAGCAGTGCCCATACTCAGTAGGTGCTCAGTAAATGCTTGTTGATGAATGAATGCTCTTGGCCTCTCTGCGGGCTGCTCAGAGGCAGGAGGAAAGCAAAGTAGACAGAATCCAGCGGCCTCTGGTTTCCAGACTTTTGGTAGAAGGTGGTTGGAGGCTGGGGACGGGCGCGTTTCCAGACTCGGGGCTTGTGACTTAATCCACACCCTCCCCTTGATAAGAAAAATTATTTTTTTTCTAAGTTTGTACTTTTTGATCAACTTCACCCATTTCACCCACTCCCCACCCCCCACCTCTGGCAACCACCAATCTGTTCTCTGTATCTATGAGCTTGTTTTTTTTGAGACTCCACATATAAGTGAGATCATACAGTGTTTATCTTTCTCTGTCCAACTTATTTCACTTAGCATAATGCCCCCAAGGTCCATCCATGCTTTCACAAATAGCAAGATTTCCTCCTTTTTTTATGGCTGAATAATGTTCCATTGTATGTATATAGATCACATTTTCTTTATCCATTCATCCATTGATGGACACTTAGGTTACTTCCAAGTCTTGGCTATTGTAAATAATGCTGCAATGAACATGAGGGATCAGACGTCTTTTTGAGATAGTGATTTTGTTTCCTTCAGATAAATACCCAGAAGTGGAATTGCTGAATAGTATGATAGTTCTACTTTTAATTTTTTTTTGAAATGTAGCTCTTTATTTGTGTGTGTGTGTGTGTGCGTGTGAGGAAGACCAGCCCTGAGCTAACATCCGTTGCCAATCCTCCTCTTTTTGCTGAGGAAGATTGGCCTTGGGCTAACATCCGTGCCCATCTTCCTCTACTTTATATTTGAGACGCCTCCCACAGCATGGTTTGACGAGCAGTGCGTTGGTCCTCGCCTGGGATCTGAACTTGTGAACTCCGGGCCGCCGAAGCGGAGTGCGTGAACTTCACCGCTACACCACCGGGCCGGCCCCTACTTTTTATTTTTTGAGGAACCTCCATACTGTTTTCCATAGTGGCTGCACCAACTTACATTCCTACCAACGGTGCATAAGTGTTCCCTTTTCTCCACATCCTCACCAATACTTGTTATTTCTTGTTGTTTTTTTTTTTGATAATAGCCACTCTAACAGGTGTGAGGAGATGTCTCATTGTGGTTTTGAGTTGCATTTCCCTGATGATGAGTGCTGTTGAGCATCTTTTCACGTACCTGTTGGCCGTCTGTATGTCTTCTTTGGAAAAATGTCTGTTCAGTTTCTCTGCCCATTTATTGATTGTATTTTTTTTTACTATTTAGTTGTATGAGTTCTTTATATATTTTGGATATTAACCCCTTATCAGATATAGGGTTTACAGTTATCTTCTCGCGTTTGACAGGTTGCCTTTTCATTTGTTGATGGTTCCTCTGCTGCACAGAAGCTTTTCAGTTTGATGTGGTCCCACTGCTTTATTTTTGCTTTTGTTGCCTTTGCTTTTGGTGTCAATTCCAAAAAATCATTGCCAAGACTGATGTCAAGGAGCTTACTGCCTATGTTTTCTTCTAGGGGTTTTATGGTTCCAGGTCTTACATTCAAGTCTTTAACCCATTTTGAGTTAGTTTTTGTGTATGGAGTAAGATAGGGGTCTCGTTTCGTTCTTTTGCAAGTGGCTGTCCAGTTTTCCCAGAACCATTTATTGAAGAGACTTTCTTTTCTCCGTTGTACGTTCTGTCGTAAATTAATTGACCATATATGTGTGGGTTTATTTCTAGGCTTTCTATTCTGTACCATTGATCTGTGTGTCTATTTTTATGTCAAGACCACACTGTTTTGATTACTATAGTTTTGTGATATAGTCTGAAATCAGGGAGTGTGGTGCCTCCTGCTTTGTTCTTCTTCCTGAAGTTTGCTTTGGCTATTGGGGGTCTTTTGTGATTCTATGCAAATTTTAGGATTGTTTGTTTTATTTCTGTGGAAAATGCCATTGGAATTTTGATAGAGATTGCATCGAATCTGCCGATGGCTTTGCATAGTATGGACATTTTAACAGTATTAATTTTTCCAATCCATGAGCATGGAATATCTTTCCATTTATTTGTGTCTTCTTCAATTTCTTTCATCAATGTCAAGAAAAACTATTTAAAACATGAAAATAAGAAAAAAACCTATTGTTTCTAAGTCAGACTGGGGCATCGTTTAACAGGCCCATGCAAGGAGTTTACTTATCTAGAGAAAGGTACCTGTGTTTGACTTTGCTGTTGACTGTGAATAAAGGATTCGGACTTTGTGAAGTTACGTTAACTTGTAGATCTGTATCTGGCAGAAAAGGTAACCCCGAGGTTACAGTTCCATTGCCTGTGGGACATGCCCTGTTTCACCTCTAACTCCGCAAATGTATCTCAGAACCGCTGTCCTCAGACTGGTCCGTGAACTGGCTTTACGATCTTATTGGTTCCTGTGGGAATGAGACAATAAATTGTCGATACAAATTCTTCTTATATTGACAGTCATGCTTTTCACCATCTGAAAATTGTACTCTGCCAGCATAAAGGACGGCGAGTAACCGCAGCTGTGTGCAGTGTGCAGGCCACATGCTGTCAGATCAGATCCCTTGCTGCCTGTTGGCTGGGGGGCCTTGGGCAGCTCGCCTAGCCCGTCTGGGCTCCCGCTCCCCCATTACTCGTGGGCCCACAATACCGTTAGTCTAAGCTTCTTATATAGACTGGGTGAGATGCAATTAAGCTCTGCGGTAACAATGATAATAACAATAATAATAGTAAGCTGTCCGTCTCTGTAAATCTCCTCTGACAGCAAAGGCCCCATTTAAAACCAGGGGGTCAAACCGACACCCCTGGCCCCACCACCTGCTGGATCCCTACAGGTGGGTGGCCCTCGGAGCTGCGCTCCCAGGTGCCGCTGCCCCAGGCCTCTGGCTTATCTGCAGCTGGCCCTTTGGTGGGGTTGTTTTTTAAACAGCCTTACTGAGACATTCACACACCATACAAGTCACCCATTTAACGTATACATGCAATGGCTTTCGTATAGTCACAGATATGTGCGGCCACCACCACCACTATCAATGTTAGAGCCTCCGCCGCTCCACCCTCCCCCAGCCCCTGGCAACCACTCGTCTGCGTTCCGTCTCTGGATTTGCCTCTTCTGGACATTTCGTGTGAATGGAATCATCTACTGTATGGTCTTTGGTGACTGCCGGGATCCTGCGGGAGGCAGCAGAAGCACCACGAAGGTGACCGCATGAGATTCCCACCCAGAGCTCGGGGACAGTCTGGGGGCCTTTCATTCACCCCGCCGGTGTTTCCTGAGCACCAGCCACATGCTGGGCACTATGTTGGGGGCTGGGGGACAGCAGTGAACTGGACATGCACGGTGCCCACCCTGGTTGCCCAGCCCAGGAGGAACAGCAAACAGCCGTTATGGCTCAGTAGGGTGGGGACCATGACGGGCAGCTGTCCTGGCGCCTCTGGTCACCTTGGACCCACCCAGCAGTGGGCTGCTCTCGAGGTGCCCCCTGAGGTGGGTCCTGGCCCTGGACCTGGCCATCTGTTTCCACTTAGCCACCTCCTGGGCCAGGGTGACGTCATAGCTCTCGGCCTGGCGGGCGCTGGCGGCCGGCCACACGACAGCTCGACTGGGAGCCCCAGCTAGTGAGGAGGGGCCCTCGCGGGGCTGCTGCCTCTAACCCCAGAGCCACAGCCTGTCCTGGGGATCCTGGCCTGAGCTGATGGGCAGAGCGGGGGGATGTGGGTGGGCCGCTGTCCTGGAGGGAACGGGCCTGGGGAGCTGCGCCGGGGGCCGTGGACCCAGCTCAGGCTGGGGCCTTGCTGCTTGCCCATTCCTGCTGCTCCAGTGGCTAACGGGGCTGTCAGCAGGGCAGGCCCGGCCTGGGCTTCTCGCCGAGGCCCATGCCCAGGCTGCGTGGGGAGGCTGTTTGCCTCCTGCCTCTGGGGGTAGCCCGTTCCTGCTGCCTGGGAACACAGGACAGGAGGAGCCACCTGGGGCCTCATCTGGGCCATGTGTACTCACCACCAAGGGGCTTTGGCGGGGCCCCACGTGTCCTGTGCAAAGGTGGTGAGAGCCCTCGCTGTGGACAGGTGCAGAGCCCTCACTGTGGAAACTGAGGCCTCAGGCAGACGAGCATTCTCCCCAGAGCAGCCTGAGATCGCGGTCTCCACCCAGGCACCCGTGGTCCCTGACTCCAGGGTTATGAGCTGACAGCGGCCACTCAACCCTGTCCGGGCTCAGGGTCAGCCCAGGGAAGCAGGTCATCACAGTTAATCCTCCCGGTGTTGCCATCCCCATTTTACACATGGGGAAACTGAGGTCCAGAGACATCGGAGCCAGAGCCGAGACTTGAAACTATGTCCAGCTGACCCCTAAGCCGAACTCTTGGCTTCTGCCCATTGCTCTCACTGGTTCGGGCTAAGGAGCCCTGGACACACACTGTGTGGCCTTGGGGACAAACGTCCTCTGAGCCACAGTCTCCTCTCCTTACAAAGGGGGGTGGTGACACCTTCCTGGCGGCCTGTTGGGAGGATCAGATGAGATGACAGATGGCCTGGGGACCACACGTGAAGAGCTGGGAGAGGACAGGGCAGGAGGGCTGAGCCCCCCTGGACACAGTGTACCCCATGGGCACCAGGTCTGGGGGAGGTGTCTGTAGAATGTTGCCCAAGTCACAGCCCAGCTTGGGGGGAATGTGAAGTTGGGGCGAGAAGGAAGATGGCCTCCAACTCCAGGGCCCAGCTGGGCCTGCCCAGGGCCTTCCCCTGGAACATAACCCTTCCTCCCGCCCACTGTGCTTTCCTGGTAAACAGATTTACTTACGTTCCTGCTAAACGCAGGTGGCTCTCCCTGGCGCCCAGTCTGACCTCTGCAGGGCTCTCTGGGAGAATGACTTAGTGCAGTGACTGCGATGGTGATGCCTCTGGCAGGGTGGCTGTCCCGCCCCCTCCTCAGGCAGGGAGCTGCACCTGTGGCCAGGTACGCAGCATCCCCACCACGTTCAGCCTGGCCTCTCGGCATGCTCTTTTCACTTGCATGTACTTTTATCCCCTAAAATAACCGCCATTTGCATTTGTGTGACCCCTTCTCAGTGGCGTTTCCTGTGTGTGTGACATGTGGTGGTCATTGGGGACACACCTCTCTTATCCTGTTGCTCCGTTAACTTCATTCCATAGTGAGCTTCTCCTCCCCGTCATTATACATGTCTGTGGGGTGCGATATTGGGCAGACCTTTCCCAGATTACCTGGTCCACTGCTGACCGTTTAGGTGTTGTGAATGTCTCATCATTCTAAATAACACTGCTGGGAACATCTTTGTCTACAGAGCTTCCCACCCACCCATTTTTTTAAAATGATTTTTTTTCTTAGGACGATTGAAAGGGCATGAGCCTCTCGCTGCCTTTCACTGTGTCCTCATGGACCTCAGGGGGTCCTGGAGCCGGATCCATCACAGCCCTCAGCCCTTCTGTGTGACTCCTGACCAGACTCACAGATGCTTTCCCAGGGCCGAGTGCCCCCGCACATCCTGGTGAGCACTCCCCCTGCACTCTGACCCACTTGGTTTGTTGAAAGTGTCTTCTTAGTGTTTGAACTACTAAGAGAGAAATGATTCTGCCTTCTTTTCCCCCGGGAGGGCTAAAATGTCCCCCACGTCCCTTGCCTTCTTGATTTGGGTAGACGTTCCCCTGGGTCCACCATCAGCATCGCTCCCTCCGCACCCCCACCCCCATCACGATGAAGATCAAGAACACGGCTTCCGGGCAGCGCTGGGTCTGAATTCTGCTCCTCCTTTCGGGTGAGAAGCACAACCTCTCAGCCTCAGCAAGTGGGAGAACCCCATCCCGGGGCAGGCGCCTGAGCTGGGGGTGCTGGGTGCCGAGGGCTCTGACGTCTCCTTACCCTCCTTGGCACCACGGGCCCAGCAAACCCACTGCATGTTGGTTGTTTCCGGAAGTCCTCGGGCTGGGAGGAGCACCCCAGGCTCTGTGGGTTTAGGGAGGTGAGGAGGAGGCGGTGAGAGGAGGTCAGCAGGTGGAGGACAAAGGCCCTGGCCCTCTGGGGCAGCCCCTTCCTGTCCCAGGAACTTTTGCCTGGGCGGCTGCAGCCGGCCGGAGCTGCAGGGCTAAGCCCTGCCTGGGCTGCCCCGTCTGGGTGCTGCCACCTCCCACTGCTGCTTCTCTTGCTGCTCTGGGCTGGACACCGCGCGGATCCTCGCTGGAACCCAGTCCTCAGGGTGCTGCCCAAGTCCTGCCCCGCCTTGCCCCTCGGCCGCCCTCGAGAAGCTCTCTTTTCCAAGTGCCTCTGACAGACAGCTGAGCCACCAGCTTGGGGCTGTTCCTTTCACACGTGGTTCTCACCCAACAGGACCCCTTTTCCTAACTCATGTTTTTACCAGTCCCTTTCCTATCCAGAAATGAAATTCATAGACGGCACAGCCACTCTCACGTGTAACTGCAGGTGTAGTGGACTGACTAGGGTCGCCCCCCCACCCCCAAATCCACGTCCATCCAGAACCTCAGAGTGAGACCTTATTTGGAAATACTGTCTTTGCAGGTGTAATCAGTTAAGGATCTCGAGATGAGATCCTCCTGGATTTGGGGTGGGCCCTACATCAATGACTGGTGTCCCTCTAAGAGGAGGAGAGGACACAGAGAGACACAAAGAAGAGGGTCATGTGAGGGCAGAGCAGAGATGGGAGTGGTGTGGCCACAAACCAAGGGACACTGCAGCCACCAGGAGCGGGAGAGGCAGGAGGGACCCTCCGCTAGAGTCCCCGGAGGGAGCGGGGCCCTGCGACACCCTGATCTCAAGCGCCTGGCCTCTGGAGCGGGGAGAGAATGAATGTCTGCTGTCTTAAGCCACCAGCTTCTGGGCCTCTGTGACAGCGGCCACAGGCCATTACACACCAAGTCAGTCAACTGGTAGCCTTCTCACCTGCTGCTCCCCATGGGCCTCTGTAGCAGCTGCTTTCAGTAAGCCCATTTTACAGAGAGCAAACAGGGGCTGGGACATGCCGGGTGACCTGCCCAGGGCACACAGCCCGGAAGAGGTGTTGGATTCCAGCCTGGTCTGTCTGATCCCTGGGTGATGCTCTCAGCCTGCTCTGCCTACAGATTTCACCCCTGGTGTAGGGTAGGTGATGTGGGTCCTTCCTGCTTCCTCCCTACGTTCGAAGGTGCCTCCCACTGGCTTGTCCCTCAGCCCCGCCTCTCTTTCCACTCCAGCTTCCCCAGAACAGGGGGCTGCATCTTCTCTCTGTGCCGATGAGGTCACGGCTCCTGGTGCTAAGCAACCAAGACACAAATCTGAGCCACTGGCTTCCCGTGGTGGGCCAGGAGAGCACGGACCTGCCTGCGGTGGCAGGGTCTCCAGGGCCCCGGGCCCACCTGGAGGGCCGGGTGGTGGTTCTGGGGAGGCTCCAGCTCCCGTCTGGGCCCTGGGTTGGCCTGTCCTCCGTGTGTTTGTGTGACGGCTGCAGGGCTAGCCCCCGACCTCTGGGGACCGCATCTGAGCAGATCTGAGGATCTGCGAAATTTCCTGAGCTCTGCCCGGTTCTGCTGATCTGAGGACCTGGCAGGGTCCGCTTTGAGGGCCAAGCTCCAAAACTCTCCCACGCCCGTGTAATTCCAAATAAAAACAGCGCTAAGCCGTAAAATAAGTGGCAGCACGTCTAATGGAGTTTGGTTTTGCCCAAAATGTTGTTTTTTCCTCCAGAGACCCTTGTTACTCAAGCTTTACCCATTTATTTTTGGGTGTCCAGGCACGTGCCTGCTCTGCCTCCTGGGGGCCCGCAGGGACTGCCTGTGCCCTCGTTGCCCAGGCCGAGGCCCGCTGAGCTCCTGAGGGAACGGGCCGGGGAGGAGCTTCGCTCCCTTCCCTGCCTGCAGATAGTTTTCCAAGAGCCTGTCTCCGGCCAGGCTTGGCTTCGATCCTCTTCTTTCTGGCCTTCTTTACTCCCCTGCCCCACACCCCCACTATTTTTTATTATGAAAGTTTTCAAACATTCAACATTTCAAACAAAAACTGAAAAAAACAGAACCACGATCCCCCGTGTGGCCACCAGCCAGACTCAGCAATGGTTCCATGGGGTTCTCCTGGCTCCCTTCTCGTGGGGCGCCACTGGCTGCAGCCTCGGCTCCTCTCAGGCCCCGTTCCCTGTCACCACCGCTGCTCCCTGCCCTGCCCTCTCCAGACCCCAGGACGGGACGGCAGCTCCTACTGGGGCTGGCACCCTCCCGAGTCTCCCTCTCCGAGGCCAGACTGTAACTCGCCCCTTCATGTAATGTCCTCAGCTACCCAGTCTGACCGTGCCTTCTGTCGACATCCTGACTGACGGCTGTGCCAGTCTCCTCCCTCTCTTCCCCTCCTCCCTCCCCCTCCTCCTCCCTCTCCCTCCTCCACCCCTCCTCCTCCTCCCTCCTCCTCCCTCTCCCTCCTCCTCCCTCTCCCGCCTCCTCCTCACTCCTCCTCCCCTTCTCCTCCTCACTCCTCTTCCCCCTCCTCCTCCTCACTCCTCCTCCCTCTCCCTCTCCCTCCTCTTTCCCTGTCCTCCCTCCAGTCCTCCTCCCTCCTCCTCCTTCTTCCCCCTCCTTCCTCCTCCTCCTTCCTCCCCCCCCCTTCCTCCTCCTCCCTGTAATCCTCCTCCCCTCCTTCTCCTTTCTGGCCTAATAACCATTTGAGAGGAGGTTGCAGGCATCGTGACATTTTACCTCCAAACACTTGGCATTCTTCTCTTAAAAATAAGGACAATTTCCAGGGGCTGGCCCGGTGGCACAGTGGTTAAGTTTGTGCGCTCCGCTTTGGTGGCCTGGGGTTCGTGGGTTCGGATCCCAGGTGCAGGCATACACACCACTCATCAAGCCATGTTGTGGTGGCGTCCCACATATGAAATAGAGGGAGATGGGCACAGACGTTAGCTCAGGGCCAATCTTCCTCAGCAAAAAAAAAAAAAAAAAAACAAACAAAAAACCATACGGACAATTTCCTTTGTACGCACACCTTTCTGGCCCCTAGGAAACTTAGCAGCCTGACCACACGATCTACTGTCCAGTCCGCAGTCCATCCTCTCAGTTGTTCAGAGTTTTGACGTGTGGGACGTGGGTGTGATCTCACACACCACGTCTGGTTCAGTCTCCGACGGGTTTTACTGGGGAACCCCCCAACCCTCTCGTGTTTTCCACGACACTGGCTCACGGACGGTTTGGAGACCCAGCAGGCCGCCCGGTAGACAGTCCAGCCTGGATGTCCTCAGTGTCACTTTCCTTGTCCCCGCCCCTGTATTTCAGCGCCAAAGGCTGGATGAGGGTCGAGTGCCTGGTTTGGGAAGAGCACTTCTGTGCGATGTCTCTTCATACCACCTCGGATCCCGGGCGCGGGGCCTTTTCAATGCTGGAGGGTTCCTTCCTCCAATAGGCAGAGCCAGGGGGACCAACCAGGACCCAGCTTGCTCCTTCCGGCCTGGCCGCAGGGGAGGCGGCGGGGCTGCTGAGGTGAGGGGGGCGACAGAGCTGAGGCCGCCCCGTGGCAGCTCTGCCACGCATCATACCAGGCCAGGTGGTTGCAGAGTGACCTCCTTTCTTCCCTGGTTCCCCCAGCACTGGAGGGGATGGACATTGTCCAGCTGTTTCCTGCCCATTGGACCTTCTAGAGAGCCCAGGCCTCATCTGGGGGCCGGGAGCTGAGGAGTTCCCATCTGACCTTATACTTCCTGCAGCCTCGTGGGCACTCCTGACCGGACAGGTGTGCGGCTGTAATGATCCAGCCACAGGTGAACTACAGCTTCGAGGGGTGGGAGGGTCAGGAGCCGTCTCCATCTCCCAGTCCTCTCTTATTCACTCCCCTCCCCCTGCGCCTCCTCCTCCAGGGAGCCAGCCTGGGTTCAGATGTGCTACAGGAGAAGGCAGAACCAAGGCCTCTGGTCCAAGACCTCTCACCGCAAAGCTGCAGAGAAGGGCTGCCCGAGATGCGCTGACCAGATGGCAACCCTGAGCTGCAGCTGAGGACGAAATCACCATGTTCAAGTCTCAGCCTCGAGACCCAGCCAGCGTTGCTCAGATGTTTCCACTCAGTGTTTGGCAAAGATGCTGCAAGGGGAAAAACAGCGAGGAGGGGCAGCCGCTTCGGAGGGGCAGCCGCTTCGGAGGGGCAGCCGCTTCGGAGGGGCAGGAGGGAGAGCTCTGCCCTGTAGGCGGCTACGGTGGGGGCCTCGATGCGGGTCTCCTCCCACCAGCCCCTGGCCCACGGCAGGCGGGCGGGCGGGCGGGCAGTGGGGCGTGGGGGTGGAGCAGACCCCCAGACCGCTCCAGGATGCCGGTTCCTGGCCTTCTCCTCTTGGCGTTGGTCAGTTTGTATGACACAGAGCCCGTCCGCAGAGCCAAGGGGACAAAACTTTAGTGTGTAACCCAGGGATACGGAGGATTTAGGGTCTGCGGCAGTTCCGGGGAGCGTCGGCCGCCACTGAGGGGCCCAGTGCACGGGAGCTGGGCGTCATAGGTGTCTGTGGAAAGAGATCCTTGTTACCAAAATTCAGAAAGAGCTGGACAACCGGATTGATGCTGCCTGGAAACGCACAGCGCGCCCTTTTATCAATCGTGCCTTTTCAGGAGGGTTACAGGTTTGAAAGAGCCCAAATTTAATCCTTTCAATTCAGGTCTTTTCTTAGTGGAAATCTTGCCTCATTCCCTGAGGATCTGAGGCAGCTCACGGGAAATACACAGAGTGAAATACCAAAGTGTGAATACACTAAAAACTCACGGCCAAAGGTTCTGGAACCTGGTTGTGGTGATGGTTGCACCACATTGTGAATTTACTGAACGCCCCTGAATTGTACACTTTAAAGTGGTTAAAATGGCAAATTTCATGTTATGTGTATTTTACCACAATAAAAAAAAGTTAAAACAAAATGAAACTCAGGACCAGAGAAAACTGTAATTGGAGTGGGGAGAAATGGATGCAGGGTCTGCGCCAAAAGGCCTTCCCAGCTGATGAAACGGGGCTGTGGTTTGCACTCCGCTCCTCTGTTAGCAGCCAAAGGGAAAGAAAACCCCATTCACATTCACTCTGAAAATATAAACTGAGCCCTTCCTGTGTGTCAGGCCCTGCACGGGGACGCAAGGCTCATAACGATGAGATGAAAACAGTCCATGCCCCGGGCCCCGCGGCTGCAGGGAGCCAATTACACAGCGTCCCTCTTCAGGAGGACGGCCATGTGGGTTCCACGGGGGCCGTGTGTTTCTGGGCAGTGACTCTCCAAGAAATTTTTCATAGCCTCATGTGAGGAACAGGGAGCCATTGGACCAGATACGGCCTAGAACCGGGCACCGTAAGGGAGACCAGAAAAGAGAGGCTGATCATCTGTGGACGAGTCAAGAGACTCAAGTGGAATGTTTGACACAGGACACAATGGGACATGCACGGAAGGTTAAAGGCCTGAAAGATGGCGAGATGCCCAGAGAAGGGAGAAACCAAGTGGCTGCAGAGGTTCCAACAACTTCCTGGAGGGGAGAGAGCCAGAGCACATGATCGGGCCAAGGGAGTCTGTGTGTGCAGGATGGGGAGGCTGTGAGGCTCAGAGAAATCGGCTCGCCTGCCGTCTCAGAGCTGCTGAGAGGCAAAGTGGGGACTGGAACCCACTCTGTCTGCGCTAACGTCCTTGTTCTGGAAGGTTCTTTGACAAGGCTCCAGGGGAATCACCAGGGTGGGTGCCAGCCTGAGGCCCCTGCCCTTCCACCAACATGACATTTGAATCCCCTCCCCACTCCAAACACTTAGGAGTCCTGGATAAACTGCAACCAACATCCCTTCAAATGCACAAATGAATGCAGGGGAAAATCAAGGAAGGTCGACATTTCCGAGAGTGGGGGTGAGGGGACGCTTGCATTGAAAACGTAGCTGAGCCTGATCAAGGAGCCCTCAGGATTCCTTGGGATGGGCCCAAACCAGCTACCTGGACTTAGAGACGGGGGCAAGGCTGTGGGCCAGTAGTACGTGGGCTGCTAGGTCTCAGACACACAGGGGAAGCTGGATCTCCAAAAGACTCACATGCTCCGTTAAAGAGGGATCTGGTTTCTTGAGTAGTTTTGTTGAGATCTAAGTCACATACCGTACAATTCACCCATTTGAGTTGTCTGAGTCAATGGTTGTTAGTGTATTCACAGGGTTGTGCAACCATGACCACAATGTAGTTTTAGAACATTTTCATCCCCTCAAAGGAAACCCCCATTCACGGTCACTTCCCTCTCCCCCCAGCCCCACCAGCCCCCACCGTCCTAGGCAACACTAATCTCTATTCTGAGGACCCACTCATGTGGCAGGGAAGTCGGTGCATGCTGTTTGCGGGGGCCTCAGTTCCTTTCCTCGTGGGCCTCTCCATGCGGCTGCCTGGGTGTCCTCACAGTGGCAGGGTGGCATGGTGGCTGGTTTCCCCAAAGTGAGAGATCCCGCAGAGCAAGGGGGGAAGCTGCCATGACCTTTGTGACCTAGTCTTGGAAGCCACACAGGCCAGCCCTGAGTCAGTGTGGGAGGGCACCACCGTCCTGGGGGCTGGCTAGCACAGGAGGAGGGAATGGAGAAGACGGAAGAGGGCAGTAACGAAAGAGGTCATAGCTGAGAAGTGTCTAGAATTGATGAAAGACGTGCATCCTCGGATTCAGGAAGCTCAGTAAAGGCAAGCTGGGCAGTTAAAGTGAGCCCCCTAGACACACGACAGTCAGGTGCTACACTAAATGCAGAGAGAAAGTCCAGGAAGCAGCCAGACAGGAATGACCGAGTCCCCATCAAAGAACAACCATGCCGACAACAAACTCCCAAAGAGCAACGGAAAGCCAAAACGAGTAGCAAATGTCTCCAAAAAGTGCCCCCTTCAATCGTGTCCCAGCTAAGTGTCATTTAAATAATGATGGGTAAAGACAATTTCAGAGAAACAAATCTGAGATAGAGTATTCCCACAGACCCTCACCAAAAGAACTCGGCAAGAATGTGATTCAGGAGGAGACAGAAGGGAGAACGAGACGCCAGAAGGGACGGTTTGCAAAGGCGGTGTTTAGAGTTACGCATTTACCAAACACCGAAGGAGCCAGTGCTCTCGGGAAGTTAGTGAGGAGGGGAGAAAGGGTGCGCCCTCAGGCACAGCCTGGAGAGGGGCTTCAGCCCAAGTCCGTTATCCCGACCTCTGCAGGCAAAACGGGCTCCACTATCCCAGGGTCACCACACACACACACACACACAAACACACACAGACACACACACACAAACAGCCAGAAGTGCTGCTGTTGGAGGAAATAGTAAAGACACTCGGCCCAACACCAGCATCGTCCACCATGACTGTAAAAAACAAACTCGAATTTGAGGGGTTAAAAAAATAGAACCAAAATACTAGCTCAGAATAGCAAAGAAGATGGGAGGGTCGATAGCAGTTAAAGTATTTTAGATTCCTCTTATTGTTTCAGAGAAAAGGAGAGAAATGAATTTTCAGCTTAGCTATGTATGTCAAAACTACGAGGATACCTGTCCCAAACAAATAGAAATAGATTGGATAGCTGACACAACAGCAGAGGGGAAAACCGTAATTGAAGAGAACTTCAATCCATAAAAAGGCAGGAAAGGGTCAGATGGGGAGCATGGATGAGTCAGGATAAATAGAAAACACAAAGGAAGGCAGAGTAATTTCCAAGATACCAATAATCACAATAAATGTAGATGGAATAAACCTACCAGTTAAAAGACACTGACAGATTGGAGAAATATATCAAACTCAGGGATGTGCCATTTACATAAGAAATTCCTCATAAGGAAAGAGAATAAAGTCAGGGCCGCCAAGGACCCAGATCCTCTGAAGTGAAGTCTTGGGTCACTCCACCAGCTGAGGTTATGGCAGAGGTCGAGAGGCACACGGAACCCGAGGTGGAAGAAAGAAGCTGGAGTCCAGCTTGGGCAGCCCTGCCCTGTGTCCACATTGCTTCTCTCCCCCCTCTTTCCACTCCACCCTGCATGCAGAGCGCTGGTGGAAGCCAAAGTTGTGCATTTCAGCTGGGAGTACGTCCTGCAATCATCTTGACACCACTCGAGAAGATGCTCGTGGGACCTCGTGCCTCCTCTGGGCTGGGGATGCGAACTTTTCAACCAAATGAAGCACAACTAGGTGGATGTTGAGGAGCAGAAGGGGTGGAATGTTTTGGGTGTTTTTTTAAAACAGCTTTATTGAGATATAATTCACATACCCCCAAATTCACCCATTTTAATGTACAGTTCAGTGGCATTAATTATATTGATGATGTTGTGCAACCATCACCACTATCTATTTTCAAAACATTTTCATCACCCCAACAGAAACTCTGTAACCACTAAGCAATAACTCCCCATTTCCCCCTCCCCCCAGCCCCTGGTAACCTCTAATCTACTTTCTGTCTCTATGAATTTGCCTATTCTAGATATTTCATATAAGTGGAATCATACAATATTTGTTGTTTTGTGTCTGGCTTTTTTCACTTGGCATAATGTTTTCAAGGTTTATCCATGTGGTAACATGAATCAGTACTTTTTTCCTTTTAATGGCTGAATAATATTCCACTGTACGGATATACCACATTTTGTTTATCCGTTATCCATTAATGGACACTTGGGTTGTTTGCACCTTTTGGCTCTTGTGAATAATGCTGCTATTAATGCACATGTACAAGTATCTGTTTGAGTCTCTGTTTTGAATTCTCTTGGGTATATTCCCAGGAGCAGGATTGCTGGGTTGTATGGAAACTCTATATTTAGCTTTATGAAGAACCACCAAACTGTTTTTCACAGCGGCTGCATCAGTCTACATTTGTTGGTGTTTTTGCTTGCCCTCCATACCCACTGTTCACCTTTCTCGGCTCTGCCCTCAGCCCTGGGAGGAGGTCCTGGTAGACTACATCAGAGGCCCCCCTTGCCCTCTGACTTCAATGGGTGGGGGTCAGAGGAAAGGAGGGAAGAGAGTAAGGCAGGGTGCATGTCCTCCCTGTGACGTCGTCTCAGGCTGGCGGTGCCTCTGGGTGGGGATGGCTGTCCTCCCAAGGTGGCTTCTCCATGTGGGGTCTTGAAACTTTACCTCCCCTCCTCCCCTGGGGCCTGGGATGACAGTCCCCAGTTACTGCACTATCCCTGGGGCTCCCTTTCACCCACACCACTGCAAATAATCCCTTTGTAAACAAACCCTCTCTGATTATCTTGACTTGAGTGAACCTCCTGTCTCCCATTGGGGCCCTGACTGGGGCAAGTTGGGAACAGACCCTCCTCACGTTCCGATGGGCGTGGCCCACTTTGATCTCCCTCGTCCCATTCACTGACACAGCCCTGCACATGGCAGAGCTCAGGAGATTTTCTTTGGGAGAAATGAAAGAACGATTTCACTATTCAAATTAGGTCCCATATATTCTAAGTGCATCAGAAACTCTGAGCCTCTGGCCTGGGTCCTGACTGCAGAAAGACTGGCTTCCCTTTTGGGGGTTTCCCACCTATAAAATGAACCAAACTGAGACGTGAGGACAGGGGACAGTTCCATGAAGAGGGGGAAGTTCGTTCTTCAGAGGAGAGAAAGCCCTGCCAGTTGAGAAGAGCGAGATCCACCCCACTTGGGCTTACCTGGGCAAGTGACTTCACCTCTCTGAGTTCAAGCTCCTCACCTGTAAAGTGGGGACATTATCAACCTCAGCATGATGACTACGTGGATGAGGCATGGAAAGAGGGGTGCCCCTTGCCTGGTACACACTGGGGAGGCCCAGAGCAACTTCTGCGAGACCTCACACCTTAAGCCTGTCCCATACGTCATTTCGGCACCCAGTGCCCGGTCTAAAAATCCTCCTGGTGTGATGGATGCTGACGTGTCTGCTAAATGCGACCTTCTTCTTCTCTTGGGATTGGGGCAGGGGCACAGGTGCCAAGAACAAGGGGTTCCAAGCCATCTGTCGGTTTGTGCCTCCCCTGTGCCAGGGCACCTAGAAGGAGGGCTCAGCCTCCATTGAAAGAGGTGGGCAGTCACAGTGTCTCGAGGGAGCAGTGGGGGTGCTGTGCGGGGATGGAGAAGAGGGGCCTTCCTTCTCACGGGAGGCCAGGTGGAGGGGCACCAGGGAACCCCCTGCAGCCTGACTTGTGTCCCAGGGGGTATGGTCAGTGGCCCAGCTGTGTTGGAGCCCAGCCTGCTCCGGCTCCTGCCCAGCCGCATTCCTGGTAATTAGCACAGCATGCAGATGCTCAAGAAGTATTTGCTGAATAAAGAAATACCAGAACATATAAGTCCAGAGAAACTCTGGTCTACACAACAAGAAAGAGGGAAAAGGATATTTATAACAGTGTTGTTTACAACACCAAAGCATGAAGGCATCGCAAACGCCCATCCACAGGTGACAGGACAGATGAATGGCGGCGTGTCCATGCCGCAGACTATTACACAGCAGTAAAGTGGATGAATGATGGTTACATATATCAGCATGGATGAATATAAGACACAATTGGGAGAGAAAGGCGAGCGGAAGAAAGATGGATAATCAGTGCTCATTTCACAAATACCACGCCTACTGCTGCTATAAAAAAGCACCATGGATTTAGTGGCTCCGAACAACACACATTTATTACCTTACAGTTCTGGAGGTCAGAAATCCAAAATCAGTCTCGCTGGACTAAAGTTGAGGTGTGAGCAGGGCGGGTTCTTTCTGGGGAGAATCCGTTTCCGTGCCTGTCCCGGTGCTGGAGGCGCCCACGTTCCTTGACTCGGGGTCCCTCCCTCCAGCTTCAGGGTCAGCAGGGTCTTCTCTCCTCTGACCTCTGCTTCCGTCCTCACATCTTTTCTCTGACTCTGAGCCTCCTGCTCCCTCTCGTGAGGACCCTTGTGGTGACACGGGGCCCACCCGCATCATCCAGGATCATCCCCATCTCAAGATCCTTAACTTTGTCACACCTGCAAAGTCCCTTTTGCCATGTAAGTTCGCATAGTCACAGGTTCTGGGAATCAGAACACCTTTGGGGACACTATTCTCTTACGACACAGGTGAATGATAGACACGGCATTCAGGAGAAAGATGGTCTCTAGGGAAGCGGATAGGACTGGGAGGTGTACAGAGGGGTGTTGCCAGTCTGGGCTGTTTTGTTCATTATTGCTATTGTTATAAAGAATGGGAGCAGCAGCGTCTGTGCCCACCCACACCCCCAACCCTCCCCTTTCATTGTCCTCTTCCAGACAGCTTACCCCCCCAGTGGCCGCATCCCTGTGCCTTGGCGACACCTCACCATCATGACTGGGGTGGTGGTGTATCAATACCTCAGCTCCCAACCCCCTGGCGGGGTTGAATTCTGGACGTTTACCCAGAGTGCCCCCTCAGGCAACCTCTGTGGGAACTGACTTCACACACATTTTGTTTTTTGAAGTGAGATTCACATCACATAAAGTGAACCCTTTTAAAGTGAACGATTCAGTGGCATTTGGTACATCCACAATGTCGTGCAACCATCTTCACCTCTATCTAGTTCCAAAACACTTCTGTCACCCCAAATAAGGCCCTGTCCCCATTAGCCATCACTCCTCCATTATCCCCTCTCTGAAGCCCCTGGCAACCTCTAACTTACTCTCTGTCTCTACGGATTTGCCTATTCTGGACATTTCATATAAATGCAATCATGCGATAAGTGGCCTTTTGTGTCTGGCTTCTTGCACTCAGCATCGTGTTTTTGAGGTTCATCCACATGGTACCATGTGTCGGGACTTCATTCCTTTATACAGCTGAGTAACACTCCGTTGTGTGGGTGGACCACGTGCTGTTCATCCGTTCCTCATTTGATGGGCATTTAGGCTGTTTCCACCTCTTGGCTGCTGTGAACAGAGCTGCAGTGAACGTGTGCACATGGACTTGTTGGAGTCCTGTCTTCAGCTCCCCTGGGAGGTGGCCTCCCCTTTCCTGTGCAGCACCCCAGGCGGCATCCTCTCCATTCGTCACATGAATGACTTGCTCTCCAACCTCTGTCTCAGAGTCTGTTTCTGGAGAAACTAAAACATCACAGAAACTTCACTAATATTGAGATTTGCTAAATTTGAATAATTTTCTCCAAACCTGTGCTGTCCCGTAGGGCAGCCCCCAGTCACATGTGGCCGTTTAAATGTACACGAATTAAGACAAAATTAGGTAAAAAATGCAGGTCCTCAGGCATGTTAGTCCCATCCCAGTGCCCGTAGCCCCACGTGTCTGTCCAGTGGCTATTGAATTGGACAGGGTAGATGAAGAACATTCCTGTCATCAGAGAACATTCTATTGGACGGTGCTGCTCTAACCTGTCAGTGTGTTTGAAATATTTTACACTTAAAAAAAATGCCCTAAAAAGCCTCAAAACAAACAACAAAAGCAAACTGTGTTTGGGGCCTGAGGAGAGCAGGTGGGGTGGGTCAGAGCTGGCTGGCGGGTGCCGGTGGCACCAGCCTGGGATGAGCTGACTGGGAGCCCCTGAACTTGGGACTCAGCCTCTCAGTACGGAACGGGGCCGTGCCAAGCTGGGAGGGTCTGGGGACGAGGACGGGGCTGTCCTGGCTGGGGCCAGTACATGCACTGCTTTAGCGTCATACCTATTGGAGCAGGGACCTCGTCTGAGCTCCAAAGCCAGGCCGTGCAGGCCAGGAAGTCACTGGGCCATTGGTAAAGCTCTGCAGAGGTCTGTGAAGCTCCACACCCATGCAGGGCGGCCTGGGAGGGGCAGGCGGAGCGGATACTGACCCTGGGGGAGGGGGTTCCATGCCCTCTTCCTCTTCACCAAGAGAGGGCTGGTGCTGGGGAGCAGGGGTCCCCCTGCTGCCCCTTCCACAGAGGGGTCTGGCCCAAGGCAGCTTCTTGCCCCGACAGTGCCCACCAGCTGGGCAACCGGGCAGGCCCTGGAGGCCCCTGGGTCTCCGATTCCTCGATTCTTCTTCTGTGAAATAAGTGGCCCCTCTGGCTTCCTGCAGGGCCAGGGCGCTCTCCTCCTCCTCGATTTGGCCTCCTGTCTTATGTGTTTTCTTAATTTACCCAGCACTTCTGAAGAGCTTGCCACGTACCTCTCTTGCTTTTAAACACTCTGCCAATGTCAGCTCATTTACTATGTCATTCCCACGAGATGGGTGCTCTTATGAATTTCACTTTACAGATGAGGAAACGGAGGCAGACAGGATATGGGCCCTGCCCCAGGTCACAGGGTCAGTGGCAGGGGGCAGTCTGGCTCGGAGTCCATGAGCCTTACTGCTCGGCTGCACGGTCCATTATCTTTTCATATTTTCAAAGCGCTCTGGAGTGAGAGAGACTCAGGTCCCTCCCTGCATTGCCAGGGCTGGCCCAGCTGCGCTTTAGCCGGAGGCAACGTCTCAGAGCAAAGGAAGAGCTGGTAGCCCTCAACCTGTGTGGCAGGCAGTGGGGACAGCGTGTGGTCCCTCCCGGTGTGCGCTGCCGCGGTGGTGGCTGTGCAGCGGCCACGTTCTTGGCTCATGTGAGGCTGTCCCGGGCAGCAGCCTTGGTGTCCGGGGTCCCAGCAGCCCAGCGAATGACTTCATCCCACCCACGCCCTGGCCGCACACTGCAAATGACCCCTGCTAGCCTATCATTTATTAGAGGTTGTACGGGAGCCCTTGGCACTGGACCGAGTGACTGTCCACCCAACAGCGTTTTTGTTGCACGTTTTGAGGTTCTTCCTTCCCGGGCCTCACGGATGACAGCGGTCCTCTCCCCGGAACGGGCATTTTGAGATGCTCGAAGCACATTCTAGAGAAGTGAGGTGATTTCTGTCCATCGGAGGGTCCTCGCCGTCCTCTGCGGGCGTCTCGATGGCCCCCTGTTCCTCCAGCGGCTCCAGGATGGATTCTCGCCCCCAAGAAAGCCATCGGGGACATTTCCACGGGCTTGCCCCTTCCTCTCGGGCGGCAGACTCACAGCCTGGAGGTGATTAAACAACAGTGTGGGAATAAATACCAACCACGGCGCCAGGCACAGCGGAGGGGCTGGCTCTGTGTGCGGGTCTTCCCTCCCCAGGTCTCCCAAAAGAACATGGAAATGAAAACTCCATCTTCCAGGAAATTAATGAAAAATGCATTTATGAGGCAGCTGTTCTTGGGCGTGAACTTTGTTAAGAGACCAGAGAGTCGGGGAGTCTGTGTCCCACTTGTAGGGGAACCTGGGAGTCGCTGCTGGGGGCGGAGACCTGAGGACGCTCCCCGCCCAGGCGGCGGCTGCAGGCACATGGTTACTTGATTTATTCTCATTTGGAGACAGACACCCAAAGTCGCTGGTCTTCTTTTAATAGATCTGGGAGGCGGAGTGCCAGGACGAGCACGGCGTTTGCTCTGTGGCTCAGCCTGCCCCGCTCTGACGTGCCAGCAGCCCCCGGTGCACCCAGAAACCTCACCTCAGTTAGCAATCCAAGCAGCGAAATGCAGGTTTTGGGCACCACTTCCCCATCAGTAAGCTGAAGGGGCGGATGATACATCTAAAGGTCCATATTTCCAGCTGCTTCCATCGTAACAGCCTGAGCAGAGGGCTAAGCTTTTGGGGCTTCAGCAATCTGGGGACTGGTTCCATCCTGGCCTTGTTCACAGAAGGGGAAAGCAGGGACCAGAGAGGGGAAGTAGCTTTCCCAAGTTCTCCCAGCCGGGAAGCAGGTTCCCGCATGTACACTGGTAACCACTGTGCTCCCCTGGTGGGGCGGTTTACAGAGGCGTGCGCCAGGCAGGATTGAAACAAAGACCCACATGTGGACTCCTCACTTCCTTATCCTGGTGATGTCACCTCCCAGCCCCAAAGCAGGCCCTTGAGGGAGGGAGGGGAGCAGATCCCCTTGGTTTATCGCGGTCCAGGAGGCGGAGTGTTTTGTTGAAAGCTTGCCCTCTGGCTGCACAGCTAACTCGTCTTCTGGACTCCCGCACTGAATTGAGGAGCGAGAGGTATTTTCTGTGTTGTGCTAAAGTCGTCTGTATGGGAGCCTCACTGATGGAATTAAAACAGTTACCGCTTGGAAGGCAGTTCCGACCGGAGCAGCAAGCGTTCTGAGCAAAGG
Source organism: Ceratotherium simum simum (assembly GCF_057802395.1). Classification (NCBI taxonomy): domain Eukaryota; kingdom Metazoa; phylum Chordata; class Mammalia; order Perissodactyla; family Rhinocerotidae; genus Ceratotherium; species Ceratotherium simum. Next base: position 3,216,614 of record NC_141928.1, on the reverse strand, counting down.
ACGTTGGGGGAGCCGGGAGCATCGCAGATGCAGACAGCTGCTGCCCAGCTGTGGCCGCGGGAGAGGAGACCCGGGCCGGTGGCTGGGCCTCAGCCCTGAGGCTGGGGCCGGGCCGCTCTCTCCTCCTCCGGCCAGTCGTGCTGGGCCTTGCAGGGCCTCGCCCAGGGGCACGTCTGCTTGCCTGCTGCGGCCCGGGCCACCTCCCCTCGCTCTTCACTCAGCGCCGTGAGAGTCAGGCCTGCTGAAGCCCAGGCCTTGGACGCTCTCCGAGTCCCCTTCACGGGCGTTCCCCTCCTCCGCCCTCCCCTCCCAGCCCGTCTGCTCCCCTTTAATCTGCCTCCTCCCTGTCCCTCCACGGCCCCCCTCTGACCAGCTGTCCTCTATCCCCCGTGTACCCCGACACCCCATGGAGATGCCCGAGGAGGCCTGGGGGAGCCCAAAGGTCCAGCTAGAAGGTTCTATGAGAACCCTCATCCAGGCAACCCCTCATTTGGGGAAACTGAGGACTGAGTGGGCAGGGAGCTTGCCGAGGTCACTCCTGGAGCGAATGGCTGCGTCCAGGCCCCCGGCTCGAGGCTGTGTGTTCCCACCGCCTCTCACTGTCCTTGACTTGGATTTTCTGAAGGGACAGCAGCGTCAATGCATAATGTGGTCATCGCTGAACCAGAGATATAGTTCTGGACAATTATTTTCATATCAATGGAGCCGTGGATTCCAATCTGCTCCTTGTTTCCCAGCGGGGCAGTCCACTCCCCCACCTCCCTCGTTCCCCCAAACACACACACCTTGGGTCACCGGGGTGGAGTGGTGGGTCTCCCTCCTGTGAGGAGATTTCTGACTGGGGATCGAGCACTCATCTCCTGGGACCAGGAGTCACGGCATGGAGGGAAGCGGAGACCAATGGTCTGGAGAGTGAGCCCCGGTGCTCCCTGCCACGGGGCCAAGCCACTCCCACTAGAGCCCTTAAACTGGTCCCTGGTGGCCTGCACAACCTCTCCAGGCCCTGCCGCCAGAGTGACCTCCACACCAGCCTTCAGGGACCCGCAGACCCACCACCTCATCTGTGGGACAAATCCCCTATTTATTCCCTGGTTCAACTAGAGGGAAAAATCCCCCGGACCTCTGCCAAGGGTGTGGGGCCCGCGTCTGGAAGGGCTCCAGAGCAGAACCCAGAGGAGGGGGAGCACTCCCAACTTTTATGACTTGCTTCAAATAACTTCCTGGAAATGGCCGAGTGCGGCCTGCAGCCCTGAAGCCTTGTTGGGGAGCAATGTTCCGCGCAGGGGAGAAGGGTCTTGCTTGGCTGTGGGCTGCCTGGCAAACTTGGCTGGAGGCTCTGGTGGTCCAGAGGGGCTGTGGCTTTGCGTGGGAGGGAAAGGCCCCGTGTTCAGGTTCTAAGAGCCCCCAGGCGCCCTGGGCTTCAGTGCTCCTTTCTAGGACCCTGGAACCTCCCTGTGGTCTCTAGAACAGCGACGGTCTGCTCGGGACAGCCCAGAGTCACCAAATCTGCCTGTTTTACTGTATTGCTCACCCTTCTCGGGTCCACCCTACAATTTGCTGTTAGTCAGAATGCTTAGGTAAGCAGAATCAGCCTCAAACTTTTTGGAAGGATGGTACAAATCATTTCAATAAATAACCAGAACCCCGCATGCCCACCATGATAAGAATGGCACTGGCTGGTGGGCTGGCCTCTGCCGCGTGCCAGCCTCCACCACTTCCTGCTGTGTGACCTCGGGCGATTGCCAAACCTCTGTGCCTCTGTTTCCTTGTCTGCATCACGAGGATGATGAGGGTACCTACTTCACAGGGCGGTTGCCCACATTCCCGGAGCACGCAGAACAGCACCCACGGTCAGTGCCCTAAGTGTTTGGGCAACATCTCCAACGATTACAACATTTTTGTCTTTACAAGCAACGGGACTAGAAACACTACCCTGCGTGTGTCTTGGCCTCCTTCTGTAAAAGCAGCAGATTCGCAGCTGCGGAATTCCTAATGGAGAGGTTGAAGGTGCATTTTAAATGTTGAGCAATATGGCCAGGTTGCCCTGCCAATGAGAACCCCAGTTGGCACACAGCATGGCATCTGGATTGCCTCTTCTCTGGCACCCTCACCAACACCAGGTATTGAAAACTTTTAAATTTCTGCCAATATAACAGGTGGAAAATAAGATGAGTCAGGTTGTGCATCGTTTTATGTAATTGTAGGCTATTTGTCTTTCTTTTCTTCTCTATGTTCATGGCCTATTTTTCTTATTGATTTGTAAAAGCTCTTGGCTTATTAAGGAATTGAGCCTTGGTCTATCCTGTAGTGAGTTTGTTTGTTTTTGCCAGGTTATCTTTGTATTTGAATGTATACGTGAGATATTTACATATATATGAGTGTATGTGTACATATACACAACACACGGGGCATGTATGCAGCATCAGTGTGTCGTACAGATACACGTACACATGCATGTGTGTGTGTGTGTACTATGCAGAACCTTCAAATTTTATGTATTCAAATGGATCAATATTCTCTGATACGGCTCTTTCTGGTGCTGTCTAGAATGGTCTTTCCTACTCCAAGATTGTATTATAAATCCATGTATGGTTTTTTCTTTTTTTTTTCAGTGAGGAAGATTGGCCCTGAGCTACAACTGTGCCCATCTTCCTCTATTTTGTACATGGGACGCCTCCACTGCATGGCTTGATGAGCAGAGCGTAGGTCCACGCCTGGGATCCGAACCCGTGAACGAGGTCTGCCAAAGCAGGGAGTGCGAACTTAACCACCATGCCCCTGGGCCGGCCCTGGTTTTTTTCCTTTTTATGGTGTTATTTTTCATGTTTAAGACGAGAGTCCTTCTGGAATTTGTTTTGGTGTAAGGAGGGAGGTAGGAATTCGGTTCTTCCCTAAGCTGTTTTCCTCTGAATGACTAGTCATTTTCCCTGCCACAATTTATAGGACGAGCCGTCTTCTCCCTCCCGTCTATCATAGTCTAAGATCCCACAGGTCTTCCTGGGTTATTTCTGGATCTGCTCAGCTCTGCTGACGGCCCTGAATCTCTAGCACCGAGCTGTTTTCTGTGTGGCTGCTTTACTACCAGAGAGGGCTACTTAGGCGACTTCATCACTGAGGCAGAATTTTCTGGTCTATCCTCATGAATTAATTGTTTTGTTGAACTGAAAAATCATTTGTTAAGTTCTTTCCAGCACCACCATGGAGAATACTATTGGTATTTTTTGTGTGTGTGAGGAAGATTAGCCCTGAGCTAACACCTGTTGCCAATCCTCCTTTTTTTGCTGGGGAAGATTGGCCCTGGACTAACACCCGTGCCCATCTTCCTCTACTTTATGTGGGACGCTGCCACAGCATGGCTTGATGAGTGGTGTGTAGGTCTGCGCCCGGGATCCGAACCTGCGAACCCCAGGCCGCCAGAAGTGGAGCACGAGAACTTAACCACTACGACACTGGGCCAGCCCCACTATTGGTATTTGAATAAGTAGGATTTGGTTGAATTAATAGATAATTTTAGGAGGAAATGACATTTTTATATTTAACATGCCTCTTATCCGTGGGGAATTCCCTCTTTCTTTTCCATTTTGTCTTATTTTATATAACTTAGTTGTAATCTTTTCTTCATATAGATCCCATGCATTTCTTGTTAAATTTGCTTAGCTATTTTGGAATTTTTTAGTGTCTTATAAATGGGTTCTGTTCTTCCTTTACCTGATCTTGCTGGCTTTGTCTGTTTATAGGAAAGCAGCTGATTATTGTCACTGGTTTTGTGGCTAGGCCCCCGGGTGGGCAGACGAGCCCAGCCCTTCCAGGCCCTGCCCCCTGCTGTGGGGCTTCACCCTCTCTGCAGAGGATGGTGGCCGGGTGGGGGCCGTCCATGCTCTAGGTGAAAGGAGAATGTTTGAAGGGGTGGGGCAGGAGGCGACTGCTTATCTTTCGAATCTTAGAACAGCTCTCTCCCTCATATTATGAAAAGAAATGTAGACACTGGATGAAGTGAAAAGAGAAGATTGTTCCACGCTGGGGTTCCCCTTTGACGGGCCACAGGGAGGTGCGTGTAATTAGCACAGCCTTTAATAACTGAGATTCCTCCACCGGCTCACTAGAGGCAGCCTAAAAATACCAGTGGTGTGAATCACACATGGGCACCATTCATGGTGGATGGAGCTGGGAGAGCAAAGGAGACCATTGTCCCACCCAGAGGGGCCGCCCTGGAGGCTGCGTCCTCCTGCCCCAGAAGCTCCCTCCCCTTCAAACAACAGCAAGCTAATTTTCTTTTCTTTTTTCCAAAAGGCCTCAGTGTGGTTACACAGCAAGGGGAGTGAATGAACAAGAGCCGTTCCCAGCACGCCGATGAATCTCGTGCACGTTGAGTGAAAGAAACTGGACACGGGGCTCACATGTTGTGCGATTCTGTCCTCTTAAGGCAGCTTAGAAGGCAGGGTAGCAGTCGCTTTGGGGACGGGTGAGGGACAGTGGTGGGAGGGGCCAGGGGGCTTCCAGGGAGACGGTCCTATCTGAATTCTTGACCTGGGTGTCGTCACCTGGGCACATACTTTGTGATCATTCATTGGGTGACAGTTCGCTGATTTGTGCGGTTTTCTGTAACACGCATCCCATTTAAAAAAAAAGTTTTTAAAAAGTCCCAAAGTGTACTGTACTAAAATTCACTTTTCTGAGTTGTAAAGTCCAGACTGGGGCACATCTGGATTTCCAGTTCTCAGGAAATTACAGGCCACGTTTGGAATACCAACGACACGACCGCTGTGTCCGTCGAAGACGGAAATCAAGGAGGAGAACGTTTCTCCGAAGGCTGGCCCAACAACAGGGCCATTTCTTTTCCTTGCAAAGTCCCAAAAGGTTATTTTTAGCATCTGAAACTCATCTTTCCCCTCCTAAATTTGAACTTTATGTTGCAAGAAGACGAGAGCGTGTGTGCCTTCCCCCAGAGAACCGAAGCTCGGCTGAAGTCACAAAGAAACGCCTGTGGCCGCGTCCAGAGGGAAAGTAAAACTCACCCTCCCCACTGCAGTCCAGGTTGAAATTTCATTCTGACGAATGAGTGCCGAGGTGGTTTGGCTTGATTACAGACTCCAGACCCACGGCTGACCCCGTCGAATGCCCCTCTGTCTCAAGGAGGTGTTCAGGTGGGAAGACCCCACGGTTTGACCTGTGGGGACCCTCCCCTGGGCAGTGGATCCACAACAGTCTATGCCTCCTCCGGTTACTGGGAGAGCAGTAGAGCCCCATCCATCATATTCCCCGAGGACTGGGAAGAGAGTTGGTTGACAGGGAAAACTGCAACGTGTGCTCCTTCTGGTGGGTTCTGCATTCTTTCCTAGTGAAGTATTGTGCATGGAAAACCAGAATATATGGTCAGCATTCTTCCTATAAACAGAGCAATTGTACACTGCGGAGGAATTACTTGGCGGTGACTGGGGGAGGTTGCTATGGTAACCCTTTCCCATCCATGCGGTCCCAGCGTGCTGCCTACGTGGAACTGGGCAGTTGGGTACCACCCGACTGGCGTGTGGCTGTGGAGGCACCGTGGTCTTGCTTCTCTATTTCCAGCCAGGACCTTGCAAGAGCGCGGCTGTCATTTATGTGACAGCTTGCCTTTGCGTTCCTAGCCACAGGGCCCTTCTGTCACGTGAAATCATTTGTGGAAGTCCAGGATGTGAAAGAGAGGGAGATGGGATGCTCGAGGCGAGGCCTAGGGGTGGGCATGCCCCCCACCACTCGACCTGCATGTCCCCCTCCCCAGGGGAGCCCCCGAGAGTCTTCAGGGGACCCCTTACGGATCCAGAAAACACAATTTGGAAACAACCAAGATCTACCCAGAAGATCTTTCTCACTCTCTCTAAACTGTGTTTTAGAAAATTCGTCTCCAGTCTGTATAAATCCAGGTAGGCTCGCTACGTACGAGCCTCATTCCAGCAGGAAGGTTGCCTCAAGTGTGTACATGGAACTATTTTCTCACTGGTTTTCAGTCGAATCTCAGATGTTTTCCTAGAGGAATAATGTTTGGCTCCGCATCGTATTGAAAATCCCAGTCAAGAATTCCATATGCTCTTGGCCACGCAGCTTGCCTTTTTCCATGGCTGGCTTATGTGCAGCTAATTCTTCCAACACTCCCTTGAAAGGGAGTCAATGAACAGTCAATCCCCACAACTTTTTTGTAAAACTAATTAAAAGCACGCTTGCCATACATCAAAATATGCCACGTCGACCAGCCTCCTCCCGTAGGAGATGTTATGGCTCTGCGGAATTCAAGGCGACAGCAGCCCTGCCCGGGGACCACGCTCCTGGCTTTCCCCCGCCTGTTTGCTGGAGGAAGTTTCCTGAAAGCTCTCAGACCTGGCTTGTCAAGTGCCTGAGGGGTATAAGCGGGGGCTCAGGGCCTCTCCTGGCCCCCACCTCTCCCTCCTGGGGCAGCCTCCTTGGCTGCTTCTCCTCCCTCCCTTACCCCCGGTCACGGCACCTTTAGTGCTGGGTTTGGCTCTACCTACTGAGGTCTGTCATGATGGAGTCTCTGAAAGCCTGGGAACTGGAGAATGAGTACAGATGGTTTTGGGGGAGTGATTTCAGGACCAATGCCTAAAACAGAGCAAGGGGCCCAGGCTTGGGCAGAGGGAGAGGCTGAGCTGTGGTGCAGCCCCCCATGGGGAGCTCTGGAGCCGGGATGTCCCCCCTTTGTAGACGTCCTGCCTTGAGGGAAGGGGCTGAGCCTCCGCGTCCCCAGTGATCCGTCATTAGACGTGATCTGGCCCGGGGGTCGGGGGGTGACCTTGCACAGGGAGCTCCTGTGGTCCAGAGCAGCTCTGGAGAGAGAGTTGGATGTGAGCATCGGCAGTGAGCACCCCGGGTGTGTTCTGCTCGTGCGGAACCAGAGCCTTGGTCTCGAAGCGGCGTCCGGCGCACTGCGGCGTCCGGCGCACTGCGGCATCCGCTCCCGTCCACCCCTCGAGTCGGCATACTTGCTTCACAAGGTACACACCCCACCCGGAAAAAACTCCTCCAGGATTTCAGCTGCCCACTTCCCATTTCCCAGGGGCACGCCCCCGCCAGGCATCGCCTCGAGCATCCCATTGCAATCTATTTCACATCCTGGAACAGGCTGGGGGGACACACAGCCCACCTCCACCCTCACCCCATTGTGGCTCATCTCGAAGATGAAATGCGCTCATCATTTCTCCCCTCTGCTACCCGGTCTCCATTTCTCTCATCCTGACTATCAACTCCACTGGTCCAGGCTTGACTGGAGGGGATCCAGACCCCAGCCCTGAGGACTCAGAGCCCCCGGTTGTCATACCTTCTTGTCTGCAGCTGCGGTGTCTGTCGGCTTGCTGTCACACGCGGTTAGGGGCGTACACAGAGCGGGCAACTGTTCCTCCCTGGCCCCCGCCCCATGAGCAGGGCAGTGACCCCAGTTAACCGGCCAGTGACCCTGCTAGTGGATCATTTCCTGCTTGACCTGTGGGTCCCTGGGCACGAGGAGCCTGAAGTTACCAGGAGGCTGTCACGGGGGAACGTTAAGGGTTCTTACTGTGTCTCTGGTGAAAGTGTTTCTCTCTGGGAGCCTAGACCTCCAGTCCCCAGAGCCTGAAGTACGTGGATGGGAAGACAGGCTCCCCAGGGAGTCACTGGGAGTGCTGGTGGGAGGGACCACCCTTCCTCCCACCCCTGGTTCTTAGATCCAGGTATTGAACCTCTTGTGCATATACCATGTCCTGGAGGAGGGGGCCCCATCCTCACCGTGTCAAGGTGTCATCTCCAAGCCAGCACCTCAGCTGCATCTTCAGAAGGCCCCTCCATGGCTCCATCAGGCCACGGCCTCTGGGTGGTATGGCCTGTGGCAGGACCAGTGTGTCCAGTGGTTTGCTGGAGCTGGGGCGTGTCGGCCTGCAAGAGCTGATGGTGCGCATCTCTTCCCAACTCCGCGTCAGAGATGCCACGGCGGGGCTTGACATCCAACAGGGTGGGGGCATTGGCACCGTGGAAATTGGCAAACGCTGTAAGCTGTGCCGGGGTGGCACCGCCCCGAGAACTGGTCATTAAGGGCTCACTGGTGCACAACTTCAGTGCCCAGCACTGTGCCTCCTGTGTGTGTGGACGCGTGCGTGGATGTGTGTGCATCCCACACCTGTGTTACTGCATTTCACCCTCGCCCACCCCATGGTACAGGTGTGGTCTCCACTTGACTGATGGAAACGCGGGTGCGCAGAGGTCACAATCCCAGAGTTGCACATGCGGGCTGAGCTGGCGCCACAGTGTGGACCCAGGTGGGTCTGACCCTAGACCCACCTTCTTAAACCCTCCCTGCCCCCGGATGCGTCCGGTTTGGTTTCCCTTCTGGCTGAAACACATTCTGTTGCTGGCACGAAACCATTTCTGAGCACAGAGATCAATAGAATCTGTCTTTTCACCAGTCCCTCCTCCTCTGGACAGCTGTTTTGGCCTCTCAGAGGGTGAGTACTGGGCAGTGCTGAGCGTCAGAATGTCTTGGGTTCCCTTGGACGTTACTGGGCAGGATCCGTGGCCTCCTCGTGTGTCCCAGGCCAGCCTCGTAGGAGGGGCCCTATAACGTGGTGAGTGTTTCTGTCGGGGAGTTCTGTTTGGCCAGCAGGTGCCATGCTGGGCCACCCCGGGGCTGGGGTGGGGACGGCCTGGAGGGAATGGGGGCACCGGTCCCTTGGAGGAGCTGAGGGCCCCGTCAGCACCATCTGCCTCCAGAGTCCTTGGGGCGTGGTTCTTGGGAGAAAGCCAGACCCCTCAGCCCCGCGTTCGGGTGAAATACGTATTGCATGCACTTAGCTAGCTAGGGACGCCAAAACTAATTCTTAAAATATAACGTGATTCTTGACATCTCGTGAAAAGCATTGAGGTAGTCATTTGGGAGAAAATAAATATTTTAATGGTTTTCTTTTTCCTTATTTTAGTGGAAACAATCGTTTTGTTTTAAACCACATACTGGGGGGCTGAGGTGGGCAGGCACCTGCCCTCGGCACTTTTGGGGGCCTCCGAAGGCCTTCCCTGCCCGTGGGGGGCTTCCCCTGGACTGTCGGAGCCCTCCGGCCCTCCCTGGGGGGCCTCACGAGGACCTCCCTGAACCGGCCTTCTGAGGAAGGATTCTGCAGGAATTCTGGCCGAGGGATTCTCGTCCTCAGCTGCTGCTTATGAGACGTATGAAATAGTCATTTACAGGGCCTGGGCCACGTTTATATTCTTTTCCCACCGTTAAAAAAGCTTTTGTGCCTAACGACAATAACTTTCACCGTAAGCCACTGACTCTTCACTCTGGTTTGTTTCGGGACCCCGCTCTTGGGGCAGAATATCGTCCCGGTGGCTTGAGATGGACACCTCGCTCCCTCTCAACTTCCCATACCCGTCCCCTTCCCACATCTCGTTGGCCCTCAGCGTCACGCGTGTATCTTTCATTCACTCAGCAAACTTCAGCGAGTCGCTCTGAGTCAGCGCCGCACGGGCGTGGGGCTCACAGAGAAGGGTCAGCTAGGGCCCCCGCTCTGCGGTGTCGAGGAGCAGTGAGGATCTGGGGTGGACGTGCAAACAGACCCGAGGGAAACAGCCTGCAGCTGCTGCCTCTGGGACGCTTCACCCCCACATCCCTGGGGACTCATCCGTGACCTCGGACCCCCTGGCATGGGACCCAGGGCCCACAAGCTGCTGATGTCCTGCTGGCTGTGCCAGCGTGCCGGCATCCTCAACAGAACCCAGGGTCCGCCCTGCCCCTGGCTGCAGGTCCCGTGTAATTGACGCCACAGGCCCCTCCTCCTCGGGGGAGGCGGGGACACACCACATAACCAGCATTCACATCTTTGCACCAAAGCTGGCTTCCACTCTGTGGCAGTGCTGGCTGCTGGTCTGGCTGTTTCAAGCCCTCAGCATCCCCAGGCCCAGCCCTCTCTGTGCTCATCCATCCCTCCTCCCAGAGCCCTGAGCTCTGATCCCTCAGGAGGGGCATCTCCGGGCTGTGCTGAGCCAGGCGTGAGTGGTGAGGGGAAAGGGCAGGGGCAGTGGCCATGGTCTGGTGATGGACTAGAGCCCACCCAGGAGCGTCCCCGTCCATGTCTGTGGGGGCCGCCTCTGCCCAGTCTGGTCCTGCTTCTTTCAGGTGCCCCCAACCTCGCTGCTTCTGCCTCCCCTGGAACCCTACCTTCCACCTCCTCTCCTTCCTGGTGCTCTGGACAGCTGTAGCTTTGTGTCTGCTCTGCTCCCAGCTCCGAGGGAGCTCAGGCAAACCCCTGCCCCTCTTTGAGCTTCCATTTCGTCTATAACGTAGAGCAATGGCAAAGAGAACTCATTTCAGTGACCATCCTGATCAATTACAAGTGGTGGCCCGGAGGGCTGTGTTGAGAAGGATTCTGAGGCAGGATTCTGAATCGACAGGAAGGAGAGCTGTGATTGATTAGCAATGTCTGTTGTGGGACCGTGAAGGAAGAGGGGCGAGACGGGTGCCTGTCTTTTGCTGTCCCCGGAGTAGACAGCGCTTCATCACCACCTCTGTTGGCATTTCCACATCCACCCCATTTTACTTCCTCTATGAGGTAGACAATGACGACGTTCGTGTTAGAGCTGAGGACTCTGCGACCCAGAGAAGTTAGGGCCCTGGGGCACACAGCCTGCGGTGGCAGAATCGGCTGTCAGACTGGGTGTGAAGGTGAAGCTGAGCGGTCGGGGCGCCGAGGCGCCCTCATCCTGGAAGATGAGAAGGCTGGGTCGCGGAGCTGCCGGATGTTGGCTCCCCCGCCCCTTCAGCCCAAGTGGAGACCCCTGAGGTCCTGGTAGCTGCCCTGCAGAACACTGCGGGGAGGGACAGCATCCCACTCGGCAAGGGACCTTGACTTCTGCCCGGACGGGGCTGGCGAGGGCTGGAGCGTCTGCAGCAGCCGGCCGCCAGGCTCTGTTGCATCAGCCTCCCGGCCCCGCCCGCAGCTGCGGGCGCCCGCGAGCACCACGTCGGGAGTAACTGCCTGTGCAGCCCTGGCAATCCCTGAGACCCCACAGTCTGCGCTGATGGGGTCACTCTCCACTCGGGTCCCTGCTCTGCAGGCTCCGATGGGACACAACCACCGTTGGTTAGATCAGGAGCTTCCTCTTTCACACATGTGGCCTTTTCTTTGTCTTATTCATCCCTCGATGTCTGCAAGGCTTGGCACAGACTAGGGACACTGAAAAGCAGTTTCTGGGATTGCTTCATTTTCCCTCGGAACCAGGAGTTGACGTGACGGTGATTCAAGCCGGTGTCAGAGCTGATGGAGGGTCTAACTTAGTGTCCTGATTGACGGGACAGTGCAGTCCAGCTTGCTCTTCAGCCCGGGGAGCCCAGACTGCTCGTGGAAGGTTCTCTGACCGGTTCCACCACCCCTCACTGGCTGGTCTGGGGGCCCCCTGCCCTCCCACCCAAGCCTCTGCAGACCCCCTCTCTCTCCTGTCTCTGCTGCAGCAGAGAAGAGCTATAAATCAGCCTTCCTTCTGGGATGATTAAAAACTCGCTCTATTAACAGTTGACTCACAGTCTAAAAATGTGCTCATGGCATAGTTGTGGCCGCCGAGCCTGGGTCGGTGCGGCAGCCCGAAGCCTCGCTCGGCCCGGGCTTTTCTGCAGAGGGCCGCCTTTTCTAAGCACCCACCGCCGCCAGTGCCTTCCTGTCCACCAGCCGCCCTTTGCCGTTGCTTCTCTGCCTTCGGCCGTGGGGTTTGGCCCGAGACCCTGGTAGAGGGGACGGAGGGAGGAAGCCATCTGGGGAGGAATCAGTGTTCAGACGAGAAAGGAAATTGCCCTGAGATGATTGAAACGGCAAGCAGAGGAGAGACCTGGACGGCCAAGTTAAATAGAGGGGGTGGGGGAGGGGCTGGGGCCCCGCCTCGGTCGGGCTCTGGTCCTCCGCAGGCCGTGCGGTGCCCTGCTCTGCTGACACTGGGGGCCGGCAGACAGGGCCTGAGGGGTGCACGGAGGAGCCGGGGTCTCCTTCTGCCTCCCTGGGACCAGCTGGGCTGGGCAGGAACAGACAGGGGATAGGGAGGGTCCATCAGGAGCCCGATGGGGAGGTCAAGGCGAATGTGAGCAGCACTCTTCCACGTAATCTGCTTGCAACGACCCAAGACAGTCCACGCTGGCCACTGCGGCACGCTGGGGGCCACTCCGAGCTTTCGAACACCATCTCCCCCCAGGGGTCTTTGGGGCCCTGGGGGGCTGTTTGCCCCATTAGCAGATGAGAAAACTCGGGGCCCAGCCCAGCCACGCCGAGTCCCTGGAGCCAAGCTTGCCTGGAGCGTGGTTTCCCCGAGGGCAGGGCTGGTCAGGGCTGACTGGCCCCGGAAGCTTGGTAAACGCCCGGACGCCCGGAAGGATGCTCTGAGCTTAAGAGCTCCTCATTTGAGGTTCTGATTTCACTGAGGCTCCTGACCAAACACATCTCTCCTCGGCTGGCCAGCCTGCAGGGTTTTACTTTCAAGCCAGTGGAAGTGACCGGTTAGGGGCTGGGAGTGACCAAACAATGCCACCAAGCCCCAAGGGTTGCGGTGGCAGAGAGAATGGACACAGACTGACTGAGGTCAGTGACCCGGCCCCCACCGGCCGTCCTGGGCTCCCAGCTCAGCCCTGGGCACACACCCTGCTTGGGCCTCAGAGGCGACTGGAGACTGGACAGTGAGGGGATTGTAGACACAGGTCCCCACAGCACCTCCTCCTGGTTCTTAAGCGACTTAACTGCTGCTCAGAAGCACCCCAGTTGCTGTTTGATTTCGGGGCAGGAATAACAGTGGGCTTTGCCCCAAGAACCACCCTGAAGAGCCTGTGGGCAGAGCATTGCCCAGCGATGACTCTCGTCACCAGACCTGCATGCCATAGACACTTCTCTAGTGTCTACTGCCTGCCAGGCACTGTGCGGCCCGGCTGGCGCAGCGGAGAGTGGACCGGGCGTCTGTGCTGGGCCTGGGCGAGCAGGGGCAGAGGAGAGCCGGGGCCTGTGGTTTCCTTCTGCACTTTCTGTCCCATTCCTCCTGGACTCCGGCTTCCCAGGGGGCCCGGGGCAGGTTGCGGAGGCAGAACACCCCTGCCCCCCGTGTCTCAGACATTAGCGAGTCCCCCCTCAGAGCCAGGCTGTGATGATGAAGAGGACCACTCCCAGCCTGCCGGGACTCAACAGACACACAAAGAGGCAAAGTCTGTGTGACCTGCTCCCCTAACACTCGGGATTCCTGAACCCCTCGGCACTCCCCGGAGAATCCCAGCTCATCCAGGGGCACCGTCAGATCCTTCAGGGAATTTCCCATGCAACTCTAGAAGGTTCTAGGTCCCTTGGTCTTCACAAATAAATATGCATGTGGCAAATTCTCCTGGTGATAATGGTGATGTTTTTGTTACTGACGCCTCTCCCAGCTTGACTCCGATGAGCCCCCGTCTGAGGAGGTCTCTATCTCCTTATACTCTCCTGCTGAAAGCCATTCCAGGCAGAGGAGTGTGGAAGAGGAAGAGGAAGGTCAGGGAGGGGCATTTCATTTTCCCGTGACCGTACAGAGTGCTGTGGAAAGGAGAGGCATTAACCTACTGCGGGGCTCGGAGAAGAAGGGCGGGCAGTGGATCCTGAGGGAGATGGAGAGCCAGCTGTGCCCTGCGGGGCTGGCACAGAGAGCCAGGTGCGGGGCGGTGGGGGGCGCTCCCGGTGGCCAGGTGAGCAGATGCGCTGTGGGATGGAGGGGAGCGGGGTGGGCATGCAGAGATGGACGATGGTGGGAGATGAACGTTTAGGGTTCAAGGACACAAGAGGAGGTGTGAGAACGGAAGGGGGTGGCCCAGGCCCAGCCCAGAGGAGGCAGGGCAGGTGGAGGCGGGCGGAGGGTGGGGTCTCGGCCGGGTTCCCTCCTCTTTGGGCCTGTGGAGATCTGGGTTTGAGCCTACATTGACCGTGGCCTGGCCCCTGGGGTTCAGTTCTCATCTGCGGCAGGGCCGACTCCTGCTCTGCCCCTCCTCAGCCTGCTGTGATGGTTGATGATTCGGGTGACAACAGTTCAGCTGTTACTGTGTCGGGTCCGTGCAGAGCTGAAGCAGCACCGGCTGCTGTGGACCACGGCGGTCTGCCTTGGGGAGCCGTCTGTGAGTGAGGAGTGTCACCCAGGCGGAGCACCCGACTGAGCACAGCGAACCTCCTGCCCCGTCCGGCCCCAGCAGACTCGCTGGAGTTGGACAAACGCCCTATAGAGTGGAGGGCCACCTCGGAAGGTGACAGGTGAGCCTCACTCCTATTCCAGCCTCAGGTCATTCTGGCCAAATCAGAGGCCGACCTCGCTCCGCCCTCCCATCAGCCCCGTGGAGCCACCCCGGCCGCACACAAGGTCACACTCGCTGGCCATCCTGGCCCTGGGTCCTCCGCAGTCCCGGGCTCTGCTGGGACGAGAGGCACGGAGAGACAGCACACGTGACGTGTGACCTTTGTCTCCTGAGGACGCGCCGAGGAATGTGTGCTCTGGGGCAGGATCAGAGGATCGCCTGAGAAGGCAGGGCCGTCTGGGATGGGGCATCTGGAGAGCAGACGTGGAGTTTGAGCTCATTCTCATGCTGGGCCAGCAGCTCCTGCAAGGCCATGGAGCTGGCCCAGGCGGGGAGTGGGGATCAGGGTGAGGTTTGAGCTTCCCCGAGGAGCCCTGGGGTCAGTGGCCCCAGGCGATGAGTCCAACCTTGGTGAGAGTGTGCAGTGGCTGCAGGGGCTTCCATACAGGGCCTGGGTTCTCGGATGCTCTGGGTACAAGAAAACTGGGGCCTCAGGAAGGCTCCTGAGGTGTGTTGAGGGGAGTGGGGGACTGAGGTCTCCCGTTCATCCCACTCACCACGACCATGCTGTGTGGCCTTGGGCAGGCTGCTTGCCCTCTCTGGGCCTTTGTTTGCCCATTATGAACTGCCCTGTCCCTTGGTGGTCATCGTCATGTGGACGTTGCTTTCTAGACCAGCAGTTGTTAAAAATGCATAGATGAGGGCCGGCCCCGTGGCTTGGTGGTTAAGTGAGCGCGCTCCACTGCTGGCGACCCGAGTTCGGAT